>NW_006298963.1:123434-136368 GCF_000327345.1 Myotis davidii | reverse complement strand
ATGTTCATAGCAGCACAATTTACCATAGCTAAGATTTGGAAACAGCCCAAGTGCCCGTCAACCCGATGAATGGATTAGAAAACTGTGGTACATCTACCCAATGCAATACTATGCTGCTGTTAAAAAGAAGGAATTCTTACCATTTGCAACAGCATGGATGGAACTGGAGAGCATTATGCTGTGTGAAATAAGCCAGTCAGTGAAAGAAAAATACCACATGATCTCACTCATTTATGGATAATTGAGACCCTTATAAACTGATGAACAAAAATAGATAGAGAGGCAGTGCTGCCTTGATCTTACTGTCAAACTACAGCGGGAAGGCCTGGGAGGGTTGGGGGGCGGGAGGGGATGGTAAGAGATCAATCGAAGGACTTGTGGGCATGCATATAAGCATAATGCACACAAGGCACCTGCGGGTAGGGGAGGCCATGGGAATGTCAAGGGGAGAGAAAAAAAGGGAAACATATATAATACTTTAAGCAATAAAACAAAATATAAAAAAAAGAAAAGTAACCGTCCCACTTCTATGCTCAAGCCACGCCCACCAAACAAGCCCACCAGCCAATCACGAAAGATTATGCAAATTAACCCAACTAAGATGGTGGCAGCCACAGAGCTGGAGCAAGCAGGAGGTTTGGGTTGCCCCGGCGATGGAGGAAGCCAAGCTTCCCACCTGCCCTGGCTGGACCTGGGCTCTGCTCAAGGCTTCAAAGTTTTAATTATAGAAAATAAAAAAATCTCAGGAAAAAAAAGAAAAAGAATAAAAGGAGAGGCTGGGAACTTGGGTCACTGCTTGGCAGGCAGGCAAGTGGTTAGGGGTGATTAGGCAGGTAGGTGAACAATTAGGAGCCAGTGGTCCCAGATTGCAAGAGGGATGGCCATCAGCCCCTCACCCACGCTGTCTAGGCACCCCAGTGAGCACCCCCACCCTGAAGAGGGTGTGGCCCACCTGAAGACGGCTCTCAGCCCCTCACCCAGGCTGGCCAGGTACCCCAGTGGTGACCACAACCCTGAAGGGGCTGTGGCCAGCTTGGAAACAGCCATCAGTCCTTCACCCAGGTTGGCCCCACCCTTCAGTGCTAAGGATGTCCGACTGTAGCTTAGGCCTGGTCCCCACTGGCAAGTGGACATCCCCTGAGGGCTCCCAGGCTGCCAGGGTGATGTCTGACTGCCAGTTTAGGCCTGATACCCTGGGGAGTGGTCCTAAGCCAGCAGGTGGATATCCACAGAGGGGTCCCAGACTGCTAGAGCCAGACTGCTAGAGGCACAGGCCTTTTCTGTGGTATTCTCTATATACAGATTATATATCAATTCCTTTTCTTATTCTTCCACTTCTACTTCCTGCCTAACTCCAATAGTTAAAATATTTAGCACAATGTTGAAGAGAAATTATGACTGTGGCTAGCTATCCACGTGTCCTTGTATTGTTTCACTCTCAAACTAAAAGCCATATATATATATATCTCCTATATAATAAAAGCCCAGTGGCCAAAACAGTGGAACGACCAAAATGACCAGAGACCAGAACAACCACAGCCCCTTGCCCCAGCTGGCCTCACCTCCCAGCGAGTGGTTAGGGGTGATTAGGAAGTCAGGTGTGTTGTTAGGGGCAATCAGGCACACAGGCAGAGGTGGTTAGGGTCGATCAGCCAGGCAGGTGAGTGTTAGGAGCAATGCATGCAGAGGCAATTAGGGGTGATCACGGAGGCAGGTGAGTGGTTAGGGTTGATCAGGCAGGCAGGCAGAGGTGGTTAGGGGAGATCAGGCACGCGGGCAAGTGGTTAGGGGAGATCAGGCATAGTGGTTAATGGCAATCAGGCAGATAGGCAGAGGCAGTTAGGGGCAATTTGGCAGGCAGGCAAGTGGTTAGGGGTGATTAGGCAGGTAGGTGAACAGTTAGGAGCCAGTGGTCCCAGATTGCAAGAGGGATGTGTGACTGCCAATTTAGCCCCATTCTACAGGGATCCCTGTGGGATTGGGCTTAAACCAGCAGTCAGATATTACCTGAAATGTCCCAGATTACAAGAAACTGCAGACCAGGGCTAAGGGAACCCCACCCATGCATGATTTCCATGTACAAGGCCTCTAGTGTATGTATGTGTGTGTGTGTGTGTGTGTGTGTGTGTGTGTGATGCAAATTGACCATCATGCCATAACAAGATGGCGGTGCCCACAGTGAGGCCGGGGCCGGCTGCTCTGCACATGTGCTGCTGCAGATCCAGCGGCCCCACGGGGGGTGGTCGGCAGGGCCTTTGGCCATGAAGAGGTCAAGCAAAGCCACCTGGCGGAACCATGGCAAAAAGGCCAAGCCACCTGAGGTTCAAAGAGGATTTCCTAGAGTAGGTGGTATTTCAGTTATTTTTTTTTAATGTGAAGACGTTAGGTAGATAAGAAAAAGGTGTAAGGGTCCAGGATTGCAGAGGGTGCAGGCTGGGCTAAGCCCCCCCCCCCTCAAAGCACAGGCCTTTATATATAAAAGTATTGGATATTTGAAATAGAAGGATAATAATATTTATGATTGCCTAATAGCATTAAGGGCCTTGCCTAACTTTAAGAGGTATAGAATAGTAATCTTTCCAGGTTTCCAGAAGTGGGAGAAAACTATTAATAAGCAGTTTAATGATTATCATACTGATGGATTGTGGAATTTAAGCTAGGGACAAATAAGGACATGAAAGGGCAAGGTATAGTGAGAATTTATTAAGGATAATGAGCCTTGGTGGGGAGGGGATAATTGGAGTTAAGGTGCTGGAAGAGGTGAACTGCAAATATAAATATGGTAGACTGAATGGGGTTCTTGGAATTGGAATTAAGGAGTGATCAGATCTTTGTTTATGACAGGGTCTAGGGTACATCCATGGGAGTAGGGAGAGAAGTTAGGGTGGAAGACAAGACCATTTGGGAAGAGGAAGTCAAAGAAATGAAATTTCAGGGTGTTGGAAGTATCAGTCATGTTGATAATGAAATTACCAAGAATTATGGCTAGAGTAGTGTAGAGAGTGACAGTGAGCCAAGAAACATCTCCAGGAAATGATGGAGAATGATACTGATGCCTGTAAATGGCTGAAACAAGGAGTGGTTTATTGTGAAATGATATTCAGAGCAAGGAGATTTAGGGAGGAAGGACAAATATAAATAAAATATTTTATAAGTAGTTTTGGGAGAGCTATGCCCTTTATACGGTCACTACATAGCTAGGATATTGACTATTATTCTGATATCATCCTATCCTCTAAATAACTAAATCCACTATGGTTCACTTTAAGTTCATTTACCAAATTATAATATTTTTTTTCAGAGAACCAATTGATTGTTTAGTGATGATGTGTAACTGACCTGAAATTGGATCATTAGGTGTGGAGATTTTCTCAAAATAAAAACATAAATATGGAAACTGGGAATCATTATTTTAGCTCAAGAATTTGAAAATCCAAGGTCAAGTGATTATTCCAAGATCATGGTATTAATAAGCAGCAGTGCAACTAATAGAACTAAAGTTCCTGAGTTAATGTTGTCAGATTTAACCAAAATGTAAAATAAAACAAAATAAAAGCAAAAACAGCAGCCACTACAACCAGAAAACAGATGGCCTGCTAATTTTGGATTTCAGATAACCAATGATATTTTTAGTATTAGTGTTTTTCAAATATTGCCAGGGAACATTCTTGTACTTATGTGTTGGCAACCTTGTCCTGTCTAAGTCAGTTCACTTGCTATCTTTACCACTGTTCCTGGTGACAAAAAAACTAGTGCATAATTTGTGTATGCGAGTGTGAATGTATGCGTGTGAAGGGATGGTTGTTATAATATAAAAAACAATGATTTGTGCTTCTTTTGTGCTTAAGCATGATACCTTTATTGTATTTTATGAGAGTTGTAAGTAATTATGAGAGAAAAATCAGATAAGCCAAACTGATGTGTCAGATGAAATAGTTATTTAAAAGTTACATCATCAGACTAATTATGCATCTCTTTTGTTTAATGAAGTCACATGGCCTTATAACATTGTATACATTTTAGGTGTACAGCATTATAATTTGACATCTGTATACACTATAGTGTACTCACCATCAAAAGTCTAGAGGGGTTTTCATTAGTCACCATGCAATTGACTCCTTTACTAATTTTCCCCTAGCGTGCTTCCTACCACTATGGTAATCAACAAACTGTTCTACATTAATGAGTTAGGTTTTTTGTTTCTTATAAGAATTGTTTCATATTTCTCCTGATATTTTAGCAATTTAGGAGCTTCTTGCCAAGAATAATTGCAATATGTGGGGAAAGGAAATATTTTGTTGGAAGGTCAGTCAAGTGTACTCAACTTTACCATATCCTTGCCATGGTTGTTTGTATATAGAGTGGAACTTTGGTTCTCAATCTTATTTCATTCCAAAAGGCTTATAGAGAAGCAATTTGTTTTAAAAACAAATCATTTTTGCCATTAGAAATAATGTAAATTGAATTAATCCATTCCAGGCCCCCAACTGATTCCCTGTTTTTAACCTTTCTTACAGTACCTATCTAATGTACTGTTTAGTCTATATATAAAAAAAAAGAAAGATACTGCTTCTCTTAAGTTTATCAAACCATCCCCTACTAGCCTTAAAGAATCACTTTTAGCACTCATTCCATTGGTGTCTTTCAGGAGGTTAGTATGCAGCATCTTCACTTTTTCACATATTATTGTTTCTGCAATGCTGTCAAATGCTGTCACATGCTAACTGCTTTTTGTTTATGCAAATCAACAATAGTTTTTCTACCTCTTCAATTGCCTGTGATCATTGTTTCTTTCATACCCTTAGCAAAATTAGCACTCTTGATGTTCTCTTTATGTTTAAAATTGTGTTAATCGTCCATTTTGCCAACAACAAAAGGAAAAATAAAAACCAGAAAAATATTCATAGCACAATTTTCTGAGATATTAGCAACTCCAGAGTTAGCAGTAAACTGACTGGCATTCTTTCCTTTATTTGTGACCTGAGAATCTTTTTGCCATGCTAATGTAACAATATGAAAGGGTTTTCAGGTCAAAACTGAAGTTTTGTTCAAAGACCTAGATAGTTTTTCCTTGAACAACTTGGTTGAGAACCAAATTGTTCCAGGTGGGAGACATTTGAGAACTGAGTTTTGACTGTATTTAGAGTAATGTTATTAGCATACATAGATGTTATTGATAACCAAGGACAATAAGTGTGCCTCAGCCAACATATATTTCATATTGAGCCTTTTTCTGCCAGATTTCTTTCCATGACAGATCCTTTGGTTCCACAGCTATTCAAATTATTTCTAAAGGATTTAACACAGCATTAGAGATTACAACTCTCTCTTGAGCAAAATTGATCTATTTAAATAAGAAATGATTTGCTCCCAGATTAACACAACATTAACATTTTAAACTATTGAGTAAAAATGTCAGCCTTTCACATTTTAAATGAAGATATTCGCAATTACTAAAATGATGAGGTGATCAAACAAGCTGTGGTTGGTCTCTTGTTATTTTATACAAATAAAATAGAATAAAAAAATAGAAATGGAAAACATTTTCTTGCTATTAATTTGCTCTGCTTATATGCTCTACTTAATTTGAATTGGGATTAATCAGTTATCAGACATCATTTTTCTAACATCCTCCTACAATTTCTCAATCTTTAAAGATATGGACTAATATTTTAGTTTCTTAAGATGCTTTTAAAAATTATAATCATAAATATAAGACAATATGTCAGATAATGCAATATTCAAATATTAATTGTTAAAAACCTTTATAAAATAAATTAAAGCCTGAATTGTCCAGTGATATTGTTAGGTTTAGAAATTGTTTATTTTTAATTTTTTTTCTAACCCCCAACCCATTCCCTCTGGTAAACAATATACTATTATCTATATCTATGAATTTCAGTTTTGTATCCCACATGAGTGAAATCTAGCTTTTTGTGAATAATTTCCCTTAGCATAATATTCTCAATGTCTATTCATTACAGTTTTTCACCATGTAAAAAATTAATTCAAAATGGATCAAAGACCCAAATATAAGACCCCAAAGAATAGGTTAAACAGAAGAAAATATAGGTACCAAACTTATGGACCTTGTTTGTAGAGAACTTTTTATAACTTGACTCCAAAAGCAAGGGAAGTAAAGACAAAAATAAATGAATGGGCCCAGGAAATGGCTCAGTGGTTGAGCATTAACCTGTGAACCAGGAGGTCATGGTTCAATTCCTGGTCAGGGCACATGCCAGGGTTGCAGGCTTGATCCCTTGTAGGGAACATGAAGGAGGCAGCCAATCAATGATTCTCTTCATCATTGATATTTCAATCTCTCCCCCTCTCTCTTCCTCTCTGAAATCAATAAAAACATATTTTTTAAAAAATTTGAATGGGACTATATCAAACTAAAAAGGTTCTGCACAGCAAAAGAAATGGACAACAAAACAAAGAGGCAGCCAACCAAATGGGAGATGATATTTATAAACAGTATCTCCAAAGAAGGTTTAATTTTGAAAATGCATAAAGAACTAATAAAACTCAACACCAAACAATCAAACAAATCAAAACATGGGCAGAGGACCTGAAAATATACCTTTCTCAAGAAGACATAAGAACAGCCAATAGATATATGCAAAGATGTTCAACTTCATTGGCAATTAGGGAAATGCAAATAAAAACTACAATGAGACACCACTTCCCACCTGTCAGAGTGGCTATTATTAACAATACAAGCAATAAATGTTGGAAAGGTTGTGAAAAAAAGGAAACACTCATTCACTGCTAGTGGGAATATAGACTGGTATAACCACTATGGAAAGTAGTCTGGTGATTCCTCAAAAAATTAAGAAGAGAGCTACCACATGACCCAGCAATTCCTCTCCTGGGAAGATACCTGAAAAGCCAGAAATCATATATTCACAAAGATATATGTACCCCTGTTTTCACTGCAGCATTTTCACGGTGGCTGAGACATGGAAACAATTGACGTATCCTTCAATAGAGGACTAGATAAAGAAGAAGTGGTACCTATATATAAGGTACCCACCCATTCCTCTATTGTTAGACTTTTTATATTATTCCCTCATTTGGATGCACCAACAGATGTGGAATAAAATACTTGAAAATGTCTTATATGTATTTGTAAAAGTTTCTCTGTGCCATATATCCTGGAATGTAATTGCCAGAAGGAGGATATGTGCTTCCTCATTATAACTAGGTATCATCAAATTGTTCTCTAGAGTAGTTTCAATCTATAGCTTCATTAAAACATGAATTACAATTTCCTCACATTTGTTCTTTAAATTATTATTGTGAGATGCTTTACTCTTTGCCAATCTAACAGATATAAATTTGTCTCTTAGTATTGTTTCAATCTGTATATTTTTGAGTAATAAGGCTTTGAACATGTTTTCATTTTTAATGGCAATTCAGGATTTTTATGTGACTTTCCTAGTCATAAACTTTGACTTATATTTAATGGAATGTTTATTTCCTATTTATTTTTGGATCTCTGAATATCATTTATTTATTTTTATTTATTTATTTTTCGAGGAATTGTGTTCTTTTTATTTTCTTGACTAATAACAATATCATTTTAGTTTCAGGTGTACAGCATGATGGTTAGACAATCATATACTTTACCAAATGTTCCCTGATATTTCCAGTACCCAACTGGCAAAATACTCAGCTATTACAATATTATTGACTATATTATCTATGCTACACTTCACATTCCAATGACTGCTTTATAGATACCAATCTGTACTTCTCAATCCCTTTACTATTTTTCACCTATTCCCCCAATCCCTCTCCTATTTGGCAAGCATTAGTTTCATCTCTGTATCTATGCGTCTGTTTCTGTTTTGTTTGTTCATTTATGTTGTTCTTTAGATTCCACATATAACTTAAATCATAAGATAATTGTTATCCTCTAACTTACTTAGCATAATACTCTCTATGTCTAACCATTACCTCACAAATGGTAAAATTTCATTCTTTTTATGGCAGAATAATATTTACCACCAATTTGTATCCAATTCTCTGTTGATGGGCCTTTGTGTTCCTTACATAGCTTAGCTATTGTAAATGATGGTGCAATGAATATAGGCGTGCATATATTTTTTAATTAGTGTTTTGTGTTTCTTTGATAAACACCCAAAAGTAGAAACACTGAGTCATAAGGAAGTTCCTTTTAAAAGTTTTGAGGAAACTCCATACTCTTTTCTATTGTAGCTGCACCAATCTACATTCCCATCAACCATGCATGAGGTTTACTTTTGTCCACATTCACACCAGTATTTATTTGTTGTTCATTTATTGATGATAACCATTATGAAAAAAGTGAAATGATATCTCATTGTGGTTTTAATTTGCATTTAATTGATGATTAGTGATTTTGAGCATCTTTTCATATGTCTATTAGAAATATCTGTGTCTGTTTTGGAGGTGAGTCTATGTAGGTCCTTTGCCTATTTTTTAATTGAATCATTTGTTTTGGGGTGTTGAGTTGTATAAGTTCATTATAAATTGTACATATTAAACCTTTATCATATATCATTGGTGAATATGTTTTCCCTTTCAGTGTATTGTCTTTTCATTCTGTTGATGGTTACTTTGGCCGTGCAAAATTTTTTTAGTTTGATGTAGCCCCATTTATTTATTTTTTTCCTTTGGTTTCCCTTGCACAAGGAGATATATCAGAAAAAAATATTATTAAACAAATATTGAGGTTTTATTGCCTATCTTTTCTTCTAAGAGTTGTATGGTTTTGAGTCTTATACTTAAATCTTTAATCCATTTTGACTTTATTCTTGTATATGATGTGAGAAGGTGGTCTAGTTTTATTATTTTTCAAGTATTTGTCATATTTTCCCAACACTATTGATTTAACAGATAGTTTTTACCCCATTGTATATTCTTGCCTCCTGTTTCAAATATAAATTAACCATAAAGGTGTGGGTTTATTTTTGAGCTCTCTATTCGTTCCATTGATCTATATGTCTGTATTTATGTCAGTACCATGCTGTTTTGATTATTATGGCCTTATAGTATAGTTTGATATCAGGTAGCATGATACCTCCCACTTTGTTCTTCTTTCTCAAGATTTCTGTGGATATCTGGGGTCTTTTGTGGTTCTATATAAAATTTTGGAATATTTGTTCTAGTTCTGTGAAATATACCACTGGTATCTTGATAGGAGTTGCAGTTGACTTTTGAGCAGGGCATGAGATCATCAGAACCTGGTGTCATGGAGTCCAGAAGATGGGGCTATTGCATTCCCCCAAGTTGATGCTGTAAGGAGGAGAGTGCTCCACCTAAGAAATATGATTCCTGTGATATGGGAGAGGGTCTCAGCACAGGAACTCTTTAGCTACCCTATCAGCTCTCTTCCCAGAGACACAAGAAAACCTAGTCTCTACCAAAAGGACTCTCATCCACTGTGCCCTCCCTTTGCCAGAGCCCATAGTGAGTGGCTGCAGAGGAGATTTTGTTTGCTAAAGTGTGCCTTTGTTTCTAGCAGACTTATGTCTCTCCCTGGTGATCAGGATCCCCAATGGTTTTCACAGCTAGATGTTATGTGGACTCTTTTTCCCAACTCTGCTTCTGGCTTTGGGAGGCCAGGATGTGTTTGAGATCCCACACTCCTCAGGGGTAACCTTTGTAGCTTTGTTGTCTCTCTGGTATTTCATTGAGCCACTCATGGAAATATAGCCAGCCTTTTTCATGCCTTTGCCTTTCTAGTAGATTCAATGTGGTTTCTTCTGTAAATCTTTGGTTAAAGACTGTTCAGCTAATCTACATTTGGTTTTCCAGGTTGATTGTTCTATGTATTATCTGTAATTCCAGTTTTTCACGAGGAGGAGGTAAGTGTAACTTCTACCTACTCCACTGACAGCTTGGATCTCTCTCTGTATATTTAGATAGTAATCTTTTCTTGTTCTTATCATGTGCAAATATGATTTCTTCTGTAAATCTTTGGTTAAAGATTGTTCAGCTAATCTACATTTGGTTTTCCAGGGGGCATTGAGCATCTGCCCCCTGGTGGTCAGTGTGTGTCATAGTGACCAGTTATTCCCAGTGGTTCTGCTGTTAGGGTCAATTTGCATATTACCCTTTTGTTATATAAGAGTGCCTGGCCAACCTGGGTGAGGGGCTGATGGCTGTTTGCAGGCTGACCACAGCCCATTCAGGGTAGGGGTTTCCCTATTTGTCTTCTATAATTGAAACTTTGTTGCCAAGAGTGGAGGCCACAGCTGGCTCAGGAAGCTTGCCTTCCTCCATCGCCTGGGCAACCAAGCCTCCTGCTTGCTCCAGCTCCATGGCTGCTGGCCACCATCTTGGTTGGGTTAATTTGCATATAGTCACTCTGATTGACTGGTGGGCTTTGCTTGGGGCATAGCAAAGGTATAGTCAATTAGCATCTTTGTCTTTTATTAGTGTAGATTCCCTTTTGGCTCTTAATTCATTGAATAGATTTCAACTGCAGGTATTAGAAAAGATAAATGCATATGATATAAACAGATTTTTCATATATAACAAGAATTCTGAATGTAAGTAACTGCTGGAATTGTTTCAGCAGCTCAGTAATATCAGGGCTGGTGCCTCTATGATTTAGTTGTTCTTTTTTTTCAAAGGTGGATAATGTCAGCCTTCAGATCCCAGTATCACTTTCAAAGCAGGGAGAAGTGGGAAAGGATGGACCCTGCCAAGTCTTTCCTTAGGAAATAAAAAGCCCAACCAGAAACCCTTGGAAGACTTCTCTTTATACTATACTAGAGGCCCAGTGCACGAAATTCATGCATGAGTGGGGGGTCCCTCAGCTCGCTTGCACCCTCTCCAATCTGGGACCCCTCGGGGGATGTCTGACTTCCAGTTTACGACTGATCCTGGTCTGCCTGCCTGATCACCCCTAAACACTCTGCCTGCCTGCCTAATACCCCTAACTGCCTCTGCCTGCCTCCCTGATTGACCCTAATGGCCTTCCCCTGCCTCCCTGGTCACCTGTAACTGCCTCTGCCTGCTGGCCTGGTCAACCCTCACCGCCCCCCCTTCTGGCCTGATCACCCCCAAGATGAACCCCCCTGCCACCCTGGTCACCCTTAACTGCCCTCCCCTGCTGGCCTGAATGCCCTAACTCAGGGATGGGCAAACTTTTTGACTCGAGGGCCACAATGGGTTCTTAAACTGTTCCGGAGGGCCAGAACAAAAGCATGGATGGAGTGTCTGTGTGAACTAATATAAATTCAAAGTAAACATCATTACATAAAAGGGATAATATAAATTCAAAGTAACGTCATTACATAAAAGGGTACGGTCTTTTTTTTTTTTTAGTTTTATTCATTTCAAACGGGCCGGATTCGGCCCGCGGGCTGTAGTTTGCCCACGGCTGCCCTAACTGTTCTCCTCTACCTGCCTGGTTGCCCCTAACTGCCTCTGCCTTGGCCCTGCCACCATGGCTTTGTAGGGAAGTACATCCGGAAGGATTTCTGGAAGATGCCCAGACTAATTAGCATATTACCCTTTTATTAGTATAGATTATTGACTAAAACAGAATCTCATATTTAACCCATGCTGTAAGGCAATCTGGGAAAAGGTATATTTGAATTTTCTAAATCTAATCTCTACTGAGAAAGCAGACAAATGAAAACATGACTGAGCATACATGTGTGTAATGCCATGTATAGTCTGTCCTGCTATACCACATGCATGATTCAAACAGAATGACAAATTTCAGAGGAAATGCTGGGGTGGGGCATGGGTGGAGTGATTAATTGGGGAACTTATATGCATATATGCATAACCCATGGGCACAGACAAAAGTGTGGTGAAGGCCTGGGAGGGGTGGATATAGGGTGGAGGGGGTTAACTGGGAAAAAACAAAGGGGACATCTGTAATACTTTCAATAATAAAGATTAATTTAAAAAATAAAATTAAATAAAATGGATAGTCTTGTATAATGCATGAAAAGCAAAGACTAACTTTGCAGATTTGGTTGTAAATGAAATATTTTACATATCCTGTTAATAATTGTTATTGAAACTGAGTGGTCTGTGATTATGACATGGTTGTATTTATATGAGATTCTTGTTCAAGTAATTGAGGATGAAGAACACATGAAGGAATAAAACATAATTAATAGTGATTGTACAAAATGTCAGATAAATCAGCAAACTAATGAAAAAAAATAAAAATGTCACACTTCTTAATAATTATTTTTAATAGAGGGAATTCAAAATTCAGATTGTCATTCTTTGATTGAAGACTTAGTCAAGACAATAATTCATGTCAAAACAAATTAATAGAATGTCAAGGATTCTCATAAGTGAAACTCAATTATCATATATGTGCTGTCAACCATAAATGGAGCATTGACTAGGTATTCAATCAGCAAAATAATTTTTTCAGAAAAAATGAAAAAAATTGCAATCTTGTACATGCAATTATGGCTAACCATGTGAAAGATTTTTGCTGGTTTGTTTGTCTGTTTTTAGACCTGGAAGGAGAAATTTCTTGAAAGAGGAGAAGAGTAAGTTAAGGAAAGTGGCTAATAACCATAGAGTTGTGCTGTAACCATAGAGTTATTTCTTTAGGATTTTCACAAGTTAAATTATGAGAGCATTATCTATAGGCCCTTCCAATTTCTGTCTTAATTAAAAGCTCTCATAAATTTTGACTTTGCAATATATTTACAATTATCACATGAGTTTTTTTTTTATATCTCAGTAAGAATACATAGAACAGAGATATTTAAAGGTTACTAGCATTTATAGACATTCTAAATTCCAGGGTCAAATATAATTTGGGATTTTATTGGAACTACATTTGCAAATAGTGATACATTACATGTTTCAGAAATCACGGGATGTTTCTAAGGAATTCCTTCTCTTTTACATAAAATGAAAGTGCTGAATGTGATTGTTCCTCCTTATAACATAGGTTGCA
>NW_006298963.1:122677-123379 GCF_000327345.1 Myotis davidii | reverse complement strand
TCTTTCCTCTCTAGAGCTGTCGGATTTCTTAGGCAGCAAAGACATACAGGATTAGCCAGATTAAAGGAGCTATTAAAGGTTCATCAAACATACAAAGAAAAATTAAGTAAAAATTAACAAAATCAATTTGAAAATTAAATAATATAAAATCATTTATAATTAGCAAATAAAACATAATGTACATTTATGGTTTATTGGGGTTCTGTATGATGCTTTATTTTTCTACTAGAGGCCCGGTGCACAAAATTCATGCATGGGTGGGGACCCTAATCCTGGCCGGTGATCAGGGCCTATCAGGGCCATCTTGCTCAGTCCTGATTGGGGCTGGGTCAGCTGGGGCCTGCTGGTTGCCGGCTGGTAGATAGGGCCTGCTGGACATGGGAAGGGACCATGGGAGGTTTACCAGCTCGGGGGAGGGACCAGGGGAAGTTGGCTTTGGGAGCACACTGACCACCAGAAGGCAGCTCCTATGTTGAGCATCTGTCCACTGGTGGTCAGTTCACATCATAGTGACTGGTCAACTGGTTATTCTGGTCTTTCTGGTTGTTCCAGTCATTCTGTCTGCTTAGGCTTTTATATAGAGAGACTAGAGGCCCGGTGCACAAAAATTTGTGCACTTGGGGGGAAGGGGGATCCCTCAGCCCGGTTTGGGCCCTCTCGCAGTCTGGGACCCCTCAGGAGATAACGACCTGCTGGCTTAGG
>NW_006298963.1:116228-121767 GCF_000327345.1 Myotis davidii | reverse complement strand
AAGCAAGCCTCATGTTCCCTTCCAGCTGCCTGGCTGCCGGCCGCCATCTTGGCTGGGAGTTAATTTGCATATAACCCTGATTAGCCAATGGGAAGGGTAGCGGTCATACGCTAATTACCATGTTTCTCTTTTATTAGATAGGATAGGTTAACATATCTTACAATTAAGTTTATGTAACAGCTTACTTTCCAACCTCAGCAAACAAATCATTCAATGTCTATTCTTTTTTGTATTACCTCAAAGATTTTTCTGATCCCCCAAATCTCTCTAATCCTAAAAAAATTCAGTTTGAATTGTTTTGCAACTTAATCTCCTATATAAATTATGATAATTAACATATTTCTCAGTTATAAGTTTAAATTGGTGAAATCAATAGTAATATATACTTTGAATTAACAACTGAGGAATCTAAACATAATCATAGCTCAAATCTTACGAAAATGAGTTCATTTTTTTAAACAATATCACAGTTTAATTTAAGACAGTTTTAAGCCGAGACCGGTTTGGCTCAGTGGATAGAGCGTCGGCCTGTGGACTGAAGGGTCCCAGGTTTGATTCCGGTCAAGGGCATGTACCTGGGTTGCGGGCACATCCCCAGTAGGAGGTGTGCAGGAGGCAGCTGATCGATGTTTCTCTCTCATCGATGTTTCTAACTCTCTATCTCTCTCCCTTCCTCTCTGTAAAAAATGAAAAAAATATATTAAAAAAAAAAAGACAGTTTTAAATGTAACTTCCGGAATTTATTTTGGAATGGAAAGTTTCTTGTTCCATTAAAAATGCATCCAAAAACAAGTCATTAAATAATCAAAATAATCATAATATGCAAATAGTTTGATGTTTGATAATTATAGCCGCAAAAGTAACATTGTGTTTTTTAATATAAATAAAACACTCAATAGGAGATCATGGAAACTGTCTAATTAATATAATGTGGCCATGTTGCAGATACACAAAATATTTCAATTTGTTTATTTAACCTAATCCAACAAACTAGACATGCATTTATCTTGGTTAGTTCACAATACAGATTTTTCAGTGCTGAAATAAATCTTGATTTTTTTGGCAGCTGATTAAATAACAAGCTATCCTAAAATATGTACCACTAGAAAAACCCTCTTTTTGAGAAATTTACTCAAGTCTGTGATTTTACAGAAGAGCGGGGATTCTTATTCAGAAGTCTGTCCTTCTGAATATGTCACAAGACAGCAGTGGTCAGAGCTGTGCAGTAGGTTGGAGAGGTAAATCCTATCAGAGTGTATTTGTCATTTATAAGGATTTAATGTTCAAGCTTGTAATAAAAAAATATAAATATAAAAAAGGCGTGCATGTTATTGTTCAATATGCCAGTTGTTTTTTCTCTGATTAGATATAATGTGAATAATCAGTTGGAATATGTGGGGTTTTGAATACAGACCTGGATTCCTGTCATTATTCTTGCATTTATTAGCCATGTAACCTTGAGCAACCCTGACCCACTGGGTCTCATATTTCCTACCTGTACTAGTACAACAAGAATAAACCCTACCTTACATTAAAGGAGATAAGGCATATAAAGTATCTAATGTAGTGCCAACATATACAAAATACTCAAAAATGTTAATAATCTAAAACTGTTGAGTTTACTAGAATATTTTTTTTGCCACTGGGCAACTTGGATTCCCCTTCTCATTCTTCTCTATATCACCCAGAAACTGCCTTTCCAAGATCACTTGCCTCTGTAATTCTGGATTATAGTCTCCTTCTTTGAGATACTCACATGAGATCTGGGAGATAGATGAGAAGGAGAAGCCATTATGCTCTAGTGGTATGTGTGAGTAGAGATTTAGATATTGGCAGCCTATGAATTATCTTCATTTGGAATTGAAGGCAACAAGTTATTGATGCAACGACCCTATAACCCCATATTTCTCCAGATTTCCTGAAAATTAGCTATGGCTCTCTTGTTCTTTTCTCCCCTGGCTTCCAATAGTTGTATAAGCCTCTAATTCCCTATATTAAAGTATTTTTACTCATAATGTTACAGTAGGTGGTTAGTTAGTTATTAACAAAGGAAGGGAGCAAATGGAATCAGACATTAAGCTGAATTAACTAGAAACGGGCAACTTCACAGTCACTCTGGGCATCCAAATTGATAAGAAAGACTAGCTTTCCATTCTCCCATGGAACAACTAGCTCTTTCCCATAGATTAAAATGGTATGGGCGAGGGAGAACCAGTAAAGGGGAAATTCCTCTGC
This sequence comes from Myotis davidii, assembly GCF_000327345.1. Classification (NCBI taxonomy): domain Eukaryota; kingdom Metazoa; phylum Chordata; class Mammalia; order Chiroptera; family Vespertilionidae; genus Myotis; species Myotis davidii. Next base: position 119,532 of record NW_006298963.1, on the reverse strand, counting down.
TGAGGAATGCACAGTAGAAGCCAGATGATGAGGTAAAACTATGAGGCATGCACAGAAGCCCAAATGGCAACGATAAAGGGGAGGAGTCTAGCTTGGGAAAATCTGGGAAAAGAATAGGATAGGATAAGGGCACAAAACCCCATACAGAAAAGGGATTTGGGTGAGACAGGGCCCAGTACAAGCTCCTGAATAACTAGAAAGAAAACTGGATAGTTTGAAAGTAAGCCTGCTCTCTCCCAAGCCCAAGGAAATATAATTGAAGTTTAATAAAGGCCTGATGTGCACACTTGCTCTGTGGGGCTGCACTACTAGAGTCTCAGATATCAGGATACTGGCATGGCAGGTATGGGTCCTGGCCCTCCTGGGCTTGGTGGGGGGCAAGTACAGATCTGAAACCCTGAGGCTAAACTTATTTCAAAGTAAGAGGGAGCTGAGCCACCTGGTAAAGGATGAGGCAGTGTGGCAGAGTCTCCGGGAGCATCTATGACCTGCATGCCCCTCCAACAAATCTTGCCACTATTCCTTAAATCCTCCTTCATGTGTCCCCAAAATGCTTTTCCTGTGACTTTTCAAGGTCACATTTCCAGACCAGCCTGGCAGATCCGCTTTGATTATAGTCCATGTTCAGCAACAAGAATACCTAGAGAAGCTGCTGTTTTCATGACTGAACTCTGGTAGATTATTCAAAGACACAATTGTCCTTCTGGCTGTGACTCCTGCTGGATAACATCTCACTTAAACTCTCTGTCATACTTAATAGTGTTGATATTTGGTTTATTTTATTTGTTCCTGGTCACTGCTTAGAATGAACTTGTGCAGGTTCTTTTTCCTTAATCTCTTCATAAATGTGCTTTAATATGGAGCAAAGACTCTGGGCAGTAGTTTTAATTCTAGCCCTGTGGAAGACACACAACAGGACTTTTTCCATGGCAGGACAGAGGGAAATGGGGCCTTGGAATCCCAGGAGTTTAATTCCACGAAAATAAAGCTTTCCATGATACTTTATCCTCCTGTGGGGGCCTCAGGAATTACCTTTCCCCATGGCACCCCAAGAGCTCCACTTCACCAGTGATAGGTGGGGACACAGAGGCCACCTTACCAATAACAACTCTACATTTTTTATAAACTGCATTTGAAAAAGTAAAAGAAAATGGGTGAAATTATTTAATACTAGAGGCCCAGTGCACGAATTCATGCACCAGTGGGGTCCCTCGGTCTGGCCTCTGGGATAGGACTGAAACCCGCTCTCTGACATCCCCCGAGGGTTCCCAGATTGTGAGAGGGCACAGGCCAGGCAGAGGGAACCCACCAGTGCATGATTGGGGCTGGTGAAGGTCGCAGGCAGTTGGCCAGCTGGGAAGAGACCATGGGAAGGTTCCAGGGTGTGTCTGGCCCATCTCTCTCAGTCCCAATCAGGTGGACCCCAGCAACAAAGCTAACCTACTGGTCCGAGAATCTGCCCCTTGGTGGTCAGTGCATGTCATAGTGACTGGTCAACCAGTTGACTGTCTGCCCCCTGGTGGTCATTGGACATCATAGTGAGCGGTTGAGTGGCCTTAGCATATTGTTAGCACACTAGGGGCTCAGTGCACGAATTCATGCACCTTGAAAGAAACTGTGGGCTGTGAAGCTGTGGTAGGCACAGGGGCAGGTCTTGGTCCATCCTCCACACCCCTGCCTGGCCCCTCCCGCTGCAGCCTCTAGTCCCCTGTCTGCTGGCAACCCAGCTTCTGCCACCACTCCTATGCACTGATGGCGCCGGCCTTGCTTGCACCCATTGATGATGTGGAGAGATTGGGGCTGGTTCCTGCAGTGGGTGCTATTGGGTCTGGAGCCCTCAGTGGGTGTGAGTAGCGGCTGCTACCCCGATCACCTGTCAGGAGCAGGGGGGGTGGGGTTGAGAAGCCCTCAGGCCAATCAAGGCCAGCAGTTGCCACTTGTACCCGCTGATGGTGCTGACTGATCGGCACTGGTGCCAGGCACTGGTGCCATACACTGGCAACAGATGTGAGCAGTGGCTCCAGTGCAAGCTGCAGATGTGAGAAGGGCTGGCAATGGCAGTGCATGCAAGCAGAGGCTCCAGTGCTGGCAGCAGGTGTGAGCAGGGCCAGCACCAGCAACAGATGCGAGCACCAGGTGGGACTACAGTGCACAGGAGCAAATAATTTTCTGTAACCACCAGAGGCTCGCCTCGATGACAGCAAGCAGCACCCTACCTTGGTCTGGTAGCCCTACTCACCTGCTCCACCATTCCACCACAGCTGATGCCTCCCATGTTCTGCACACGCCCCTTGGTGGTCAGCACACGTCATAGTGACCAGTTGTTTGGTTGTTCCAGTTGTTCTTCCATTTGGTCTATTTGCATACTAGCCTTTTGTTATATAGGAACACTCTGTGATTGGTTGAATGGATGACTGGACACTTAGCATATTAGGCTTTTATTATATAGGACTAGTGGCCTGTTGCATAAAATGTGTGCATACGGGGGGATTCCCTCAGCCTAGCCTGCACCCTCCTCAATTGGGGAGCCCTTGGGGGACGTTTGACCCTCTCACAATCTGGGACTGCTGGCTTCTAACCACTCACCTGCCTGCCTGCCTGATTGCTCCTATATGCCTCTTCTTGACTGGCTGATCATCCCTAACCCCTCTGCCTGCCTGCTTGATCACCCCTAATCTCTCTGCCTGCCTTCCTGATCGCCTCTAACTGCCTTTGCCTGCCTGCCTGATCACCCCTAACCTCTCTGCCTGTCTGCCTGATTGCCCCTAACTGCCCTCCCCTGCCAGCCTGATCACCCCTAACTGCCTCTGCCTGCCTGATTTCCCCTAACTGCCATATCCTGCCAGCGTGATCTCACCCCCAACTGCCCTCCCCTGCCGGCATAATCTCACCCCCAGCTGCTCTCCCCTGCCAGCCTGATCACCCCTAACTGCCTCTGCCTGCCTGATTTCCCCTAACTGCCATATCCTGCCAGCGTGATCTCACCCCCAACTGCCCTCCCCTGCCGGCATAATCTCACCCCCAGCTGCTCTCCCCTGCCAGCCTGATCACCCCTAACTGCCTCTGCCTGCCTGATTTCCCCTAACTGCCATATCCTGCCAGCGTGATCTCACCCCCAACTGCCCTCCCCTGCCAACCTGATCTCGCCCCCAATGGCCCTCCTTTGCCGTCTTGATCTCACACCCAAATGCCCTCCCTTGCCAACCTGATTGCCCTTAATGGCCTCTGCCTTGGCTTCTACCACCATGGCTTTGTTCGGAAGGAAGCCGGGCATCCAGAAGATGGCAAGTCAACCCGGTCTAAT
>NW_006298963.1:109207-115855 GCF_000327345.1 Myotis davidii | reverse complement strand
GATCGGTCTCTATGCCAGTCAGCGTCAAAAGCTCCGCCTCTTAGGTAGCCATTGGCTCGCTCACTTCACCCAGATTTGGTTCTGATTAGTTGGTCTCTATGGCAGTCAACATCAAAAGCTCTGCCTCCTAGGTTTCTATGCCAGTCAGCATCTCTGGGCCTATCAACAGGCCTGATCAGAGAGGAGAGGCTGATCAGCAACCCCAGCGGAGGCCGGAGAGAAAGAGAGGCACGGCTGCTGGACAGACCTGGAGAGAAGAGAGAGGCAAGTGCTGATCAACAGTTTCCACGGAGGTTACGGATCAGACCCTGTTTCTCTCTCCTCATCTCTCTCCGGGCCTGATCCGCAACCTCCTTGGCAATCAGTGCTGGGTAAGGGTGTCCCCAGTGGAAGTAGTCAGTGATGGGTCACCATGGTAACCCAGCACTGATTTTTGGTCGCTCAAGACTTCAGTCATTTTGGATGTTACAGACCTTGGCGTGCTCTCTCTCTCTCTCTCTCATATATATATATATATATAATTTCCTTGGCATATATATATATATATATATAGGCATTTTATCTAACTCATTATATTCGAAATAGTATCATTTAAAACATGTACCCAATTAAAAATATGAGATTTTGTACATTCACTTTTCATGTTTTTTCTTCTAAATATGTTGTGTATATTTTACATTTATGGCACATCTCAGGATAAACTGGCCACATTTCAAGTACTCAATGGCTATATGTCATCACTGATAACCATTGTATTGACAGCAAAGACTAGATTGTTTTGCAAGCTATACAATGCAATATCTTCCCATTTAACATCAATAATTATATATGTTTCTTTGGTCAGCACTTGCTCTATGGTGTTGAATAGAGTCGTCGTAGGGTATATGGTTTCACATAGTACTTTTTTTTGCATTAAGACTGCTGGCTAGATGACTTGAATATAAAAATAGTTCTTTTTTTCTGGCTCGACACATTAAATGTTTCCTGATGAAGTGATTAAAGACAGGCTGTTTTAAGGAGATTATCTTCTTTCTTGCTTAGTTGAGCTAAGGCTGAGTGTCCTGTTAACTGATCACTGAAATGACAAGGGACACAATTTATTGGGAAGTCTTATTATTGTTACTTTTAAAAAAAATTAGGTCTTTATACAAATGTCTCTTGTTAGTCATAGCCTTCTGAATGTGGAGATCCTGTATATGTCTTTCCCCCCTCTTTCATGTTTTCTTAGGTTGCTCATTTCTATCAATATATTGAATACTTGAGTCAAGGGCATTTTTATGGTTGACCAGAGGTATCCTGAGGAAGGATAAGTCTTAAGTAAGGAGCATAATCAGAAACACAGGGTTAGAGATCAGGCAAATTATTGGAAGTATTAAGTTTTTGAGCCTATGTATAGATGGGGGTACATTTTGTGGTCAAGCATGCTGGAATTTGAGTAGATTTAGGATTTGACTAGATTACTTAGTCAACATGGATGGTAGGCTGCTAAAAATCAGATTTAGGGACCTGGGAAGCATCCTGGGCATAAATGGTTTTGAAAATTGTTTGGGGACTGAGAGCTCACAGTCCCCAGTGTACCTCATTACCAAAGACTGAAATCTAAATGTCTCCTTTAACTTTTCCTTTTTATTCCTTCCTCACATGCACATTACCCCACTCCCAGGATTGTCCATTCTTTCACTGAAATAGCTTTAATCTACCTCCTTCTTTAATGTCTCATGGTTCTTACTTTAATTTGGTCACTCATCACCTCTCTAGGATAACTTTTCCCAAAGACCTAAAATAAAAGTCTGTGTCTTCCTTCATAATTCTTAATAGAAATATACTGGATCTGAATTTTAGGGAGAAGTTTATTTGTTTTCCATGTTGATGTGGAAAATATGGCTATGTTTGGGCTGTATTGAAATACAGTTATGGGGGATTGGTTACTGATTGAATGAATACATGGAATGACTGTTATTGATGTGAAAGGTAACATAGTCTATATTGCAAAACCTAGTCCTAGTGTTAAGTAGAAGGAAAAACAATTTTTCTAGAAAAGAAAAATATATAGGTTCAGTAACTATATGCACTGCATGTAATTAGAGTGTCGTGTTCGTGGGAAACTGATATAATAATGAGGTCAAATCTGCTTGAATATGTTTTTTTGTGTTAGTAAAATATATACTACATTAGTAGAATTAGATAACTAGAACTTTATTAATAAAACTAGAGGCCTGGTGCACAAAAATTTGTGCACTCGGGGGAAGGGTTGGTCCCTCAACCCGGCCTGTGCCCTCTCACAGTCTGGGACCCCTCGGGGGATGTCTACATGCTGACTTAGGCCCAGGGATCAGGCCTAAGCTGGCAGTCAAACATCCCTCTGGTAGTCAGGAGCCCTCGGGGAATGTCCACTTGTTAGTGGGGAGCAGGCCTAAGCTGCAGTTGGACATCCTTAGCACTGCTGAGGAGGCAGGAGAGGCTGCCGCCACCACCGCTGTGCTGACAGCAGTCAGCCTGGCTTGTGGCTGAGCAGAGCTCCTCCTATGTGAGCACACTTACCACCGGGGTGAATCTCCTGCATTGAACATTTGCCCCCTGGTCGTCAGTGTGTGTCATAGTGACCAGTCATTCCCAGTTGTTCTGCTGTTAGGGTCAATGTGCATATTACCCTTTTATTATATAGGATAGAGGCCTGGTGCAAGGGTGGGGGCTGGCTGGTTTGCCCTGAAGGGTGTCCTGGATCAGGGAGGAGGTCCTGCTGGGGTGCCTGCCCAGACTGGGGGAGGGGCTGAGGGCCATTTTCAGGCTGGCAACACCCTTTTCAGGGTGGGGGTCTCCACTTAGATGCCTGGCCAGCCTGGGTGAGGGGCTGATGGGTGTTTGCAGGCTGGCCACGCCCCCCAGTGGGGACCCTCACCCCATGGGGGTGTGGCACGCCTGGGTGATGGGCTGAGGGCCGTTTTCAGGCTGCCCACAGCCCCTTCAGATTGGGGGGTCCCTCTGGGGTGCTTGGCCAGCCTGGGTGAGGGCCTGATGGCTGTCTTTAGGCTGGCCACACCCGCATGTGACCCAAGCTCCCAGCCGCTCCTTGAGCAGAGGCCATGGCTGGCTGGAAGCAGGTATCTGGGATTTATTTTTCTTCTATAATTGAAACTTTGTAGCCTTGAGCAGAGCCCAGGGCCGGCCAGGGCAGGCGGGAAGGTTGGCTTCCTCCATTGCTGGGGGCAACCCAAGCCTCCTGCTTAGTCCAGCTGCCACCATCTTAGTTGGGTTAATTTGCATATTTGCTCCTGATTGGCTGGTGAGCGTGGCTTCTGGGTGTAGCAGAGTGGTGGAGTAATGGTTAATTTACATATTTCTCTTTTATTAGTGTATATATTGGTCAGCAAGGTATGAAGTTTAAGGCAAGATAAGGAGGAATATGCTTTATACTTGCGTAATGTGACCATAGACGTAAAGTGAGCAAGGAATATGGTTGGAGACTAAGTAGAAAGGAGGTTTTGATCATGGTTAAACTCAGCATGTGCCAGCTCAGGTTTCCCCAGTTACTGCTTCACTTCATTCACATGACATCATAATGGACAAAGATGTGAGCTAATAGTAAGTAGTAAGCCACACCCATTTATTATAATTCTTAAAAGCTTTCATCAAGGGGCAGGACTAGGGTTAAAGTAAAGTGAAATATAGTTTTGTTTTTCTTCCTGCTAGAATCTACAACTGTATTCATGGCAGATGACACAGATTATGACACAATAGAACTACTACTTCTCCTGATTTTGAGCAGCTGGACTACATTATTCATTATTTTGTTAGCCTACAGCCTAAAATTATGTTCTTCCATATTGTTTTCATAGAAGACCAAACCTTTCTTGCTTTCACTAAAGAGAATGCGACAACATGGAAAACTCCAAATGTTGGATGGGATCAGATCGTTCCAAGGGTGAAATCAAGTAAGTAAGTATCTATTTGAATTATTAATGAGACAAGAAAGTATTATATTTTACAGATGTTATAGGGAGGCAGTGCCCAATATATAAAAGTAGAATTATCTTTATGAAAGGAATAAGTAAACCGAGAACTTAGTGCCTGGGTCTAGTTAAATTATGGGAGAAGGTCAGACTCAAAGAAATGTGAGTGGATGCATAGTTGGAGGACACTTCAAACAATTAAAGACTTGCATTTAAAATCACATGGAGGACTGAAGCAGAGGGACAGAGAAAGCAATGTGATAATACTACACTCTTGGCTTTCAAGCTGGAGGGAGGCACAAGGAGTAATGGATGTAGGGAGCCTCTGGAGGCTGGAAGGACAGGGTACCTGATTCTCTCTAGAGCAAACATGTCAAATTCAAAGGCCAACACAGGCCAAAGAAACAAGGTTTAAGTTTGTGTGGGCCACAAAAAGAAAAGTTTCAATTTTCTTAGAAACATAAGTTTATTTCTATAGAGACATGCTGAATACAAAGGGCTGAAATAAATGAATCATCATTAACATAAAATAACTAGTCTACCAGTGCACAAAATTTGTGCACATTAAAAGGGGATTAATTAGATAAAATATTTTAATATTGCTATTTTCCCTTTATAATAGAAGTGTCAGAGATGAAAGAAAATTAGTAAAATGTATATGAAAATCTTCTTCCTGTCAGAGTCTGGGGCATACCACAGGAGCCAGAGTCAAGTCCCCACCCACCCATGTGTGCTTCAAAATCTCACGAGACCCAGATCCAGCCACCCTATGCCCATTGGGCTATATACAGACCTGGCCGGTCTACCCTTGTCAAGCCCTGCTGTGTGGAGGGCATAGCTTCAGGTCCCCTGGAACGGTGTCAGGGTCCCCCCCCCCCCCGCCCAGCCCCAGACCTGGCCAGCCCCACCCCCATCAAGCCCCACCAGGCGACAAGGGGGTGCAGCCTCAAGTCCCCCAACCTGGCGCCAGGGCTGGGTGCATGGCCTGAGGTTCCCCAGCCCATTGGTTGGCAGGGGGCACACCTTGAGGTCCCCATCAAGCCCCACCAGGAGGGGGACACAGCCTCAGGTCCCCCATCAAGCCCTGCTGGGCAAGGGGCACAGCCTGAAGTCCCCCAGCCCAGAACTTGGGTGGGGGTGTACACCTTGAGGTGCCCTGTCATGCCCTGCCAGGCAGGGGGCATGGCCTGAGGTCCCCCAGACTGGCACTGGGGCAGGGAGTGTGGCCTGAGGTCCCCTGTCAAGCCTGCTGGGTGGGGGCATGGCCTCAGGTCCCCCAGCCTGGCACCAGGGCGGGAGATGTGGCCTCAGGTCCCCTGGCCTGGCACTGGGGTAGGGGGCATGGCCTGAAGTCCCTTGTCAAGCCCTGCCAGGTGGGGGGTGAGGCCTCAGGTCCCCCAGCCTGGCACTGGGATGGGGGATGTGGCCTCAGGTCCCCTGGCCTGGCACCGGAGTGGGGTTTGGGGCTGATGTCTCCCAGTCCAGGTTGGGGTGGGGGCATGCCTTGAAGTCCCCTAACAAGCCCAGCCGGGCAGTGGCGCCACCTGAGGTCCTCTGTCAAATCCAGCCAGGCAGGGAGTGCAGCCTTAGGTCCCTGGGCCTGGCGCTGAGGCGTGGGGCAAGGCCTGAGGTCCCTCAGCGAAGCACTGGGGTGGGGGGTACACCGTGAGGTCCCCTGTCAAGCCCCACTGGGCAGGGGATGCAGCCTGAGATCCCCTGGCCTGGTGCCTGGGTGGGGAGTGTGGCCTGAGGTTCCCCAGCCTCGTCGCAGAGTGTGGGGAGCTGCCTGAGGTCCCCTGGCCCAGCACTGGGGTGGGAGCCCCACCTTGAGGTCCCCTGTCAAGCCCCGCCAGATGGGGGGGGCATGCCTTCATGTCCCCCAGCATGGCTCTGGGATGGGGGATGTGGTCTCAGGTCCCTTGGCCCTGCGCCACTGTGGGGGGAGCAGCATGAGGTCCCCCGGCCTGGTGCCATTGTGAGTGGAGCAGCCTGTGGTCCTCCGGCCCAGCACCGGACCAGAGGTTGCACCTTGCAGTACCCCATCAAGACCCTTTGGTTGGCGACACGTGGCCTCAGTTCCTCTGACCTGATGCTGGGGCAGGGGGCATGGCCTCAGATCCCCTGGCCTGGTATCGGCGTGGGGGGCATGGCCTGAGTTCCCTCAGCCTGGGGGTAGGATAGGAGATGTGGCCTGATGTCCCCCATCAAGCCCTGCCAGGTGGGGGGCATGGCCTGAGGTCACTCAGGCTGACACCGGGGTGGGGAGTATGGCCTGAAGTCCCCCATTAAGCCCTATCAGGTAGGGGGTGCAGCCTGAGGTCCCCTGGCCTGGCGCAAGGGTTGGGGGCACAGCGTGAGGTCCCCTGTTCAAGCCCCATGGGAGCCAGGGGTGGGGGAAGGACACAGCCTCTGGTCCCTGATGATTGCTCATTAAGGCTTGTTACGGGAACTCGGCTTTCACTGTGGGTGCAGCCATTTTATGTTATGGAAACCCCACCTCCCCTATGGACGCAGTCATCTTTGTGGTGGAGTGATGGGCAATTTGCATATTCCCTCTTTATTATATAGGACTAGAAGCCCGGTGCACAAAAATTTGTGCACTTGGGGGAAAAGGGGAAGTCCCTCAGCCTGGCCTGTGCCCTCTCGCAGTCTGGGACCCCTCAGGGGATGTCCACCGGCTGGCTTAGGCCCACTCGCT
>NW_006298963.1:105279-108469 GCF_000327345.1 Myotis davidii | reverse complement strand
AAATAACATTTTAATAAAAATATTTTTTTCTTGAACATTAACTTACCAGACACTGAACAACTGCACAAATTAATAAGCATAATGCAAGTAAACCTATTTTTCTTGTTCTCCAAAAATGAAATACTAATATTTTCTGTTGCACACACCAAACAAGTCAGTACAAAACTGATGACATGGCAATGCTGCTAAAATATTTGCTGCTGGTATTAGTGGAGAAAAGTGGTGCGCCTGTGCATAAGGCATGTAAGGGAAATGAATGCAACACAATTACAGTAATCAGTCATTATTGAAAGTTGTAGCTCACTGTTACTTATGAATAACAAGATAGTGTAAAAATTAAGTTATGAAATGTTTTTAAAATGTTTCTTACATACAGTTTTATTGGTTGGGCTGCAAAAACCTTCCTCGCCGGCCGCGATTTGACATGCTTGCTCTATAGCAGGGGTCCTCAAACTTTTTAAACAGGGGGCCAGTTCACTGTCCCTCAGACCGTTGGAGGACCGGATTATATTTTTTAAAAAAAACTAGGAACAAATTCCTATGCACACTGCACATATCTTATTTTTAAGTAAAAAAAACAAACGGGAACAAATACAATATTTGTATTTGCATGTGGCCCGCAGGCCGTAGTTTGAGCACCCCTGCTCTAGAGGCTCCAGAAGTAGCTGGCCTTTGACACCATTTTAGCCTGGTGAAACTGATTTTGGACTATTGGCTCCCAGAATTCTGTCTGAAGCATCTCTGATGATAACCAGTCAGAGAAATGACTGATACACAAACTGTGAAGCAACCAGAAGTAGACAAGGCCAGCTCACAGGAAGAAACAGGAAGAAAGAGAAATGCCAGGTGCTGACCTGTACCGCCTGGTGGAAACAGAAACATGTCTTTGTGATGTATTTATATCTCAACTTTATGGAAATTAGATTTCATTCTTCCTGAAAACAGAAGGGAGCATCAGTGAGAATAATGGGTACAAGGAGACAGCAAATGATGTTGAGAGGGCATGCACTTTCAACTAATAGACTACTCTGATAAAAATGGAAGACCTGTTGACCCATCTCACTGCAGCAGCTCTGATTATATTCAAGAGAATGGGTCATCCCCTTCCCATTTGATTGCAAGTTAAGTGATTGGACCAGCTGGGGGGTCTTGCAGTTTGTCTTGTAGGATTAGAGTGAGAATTCAATCAAATGCTAAAAGCAAAACCTTACATGTTCCAAACTGGATCTCAAGAATCAGGACTTTTTGAGGGCAAGGGCTGCCTTTCCACTTTTGTAATGCATTCCAGCCCCTAGTGGATTATCATATTATATTCATTGGATGCTTTTCTTTAAAAGAAGCCTTTTCTCTGGTTTGTGATTAGATAGTTCCATAGAAATACAAAGTATATTAAAACTCTGGTCTCTTTTGCTGTGATTTTTCGTTCAAATTCTCAAATGTATGAGCTCTTCTAGAGGAAAGAAATAAGAACCTCCAAAATATTATTGTGCAGTTTTTCAAGACTTGCCTGTAAAATCCTCGATGTTTGGATCCCTATTGGAAACTAACTCAATGATATAAATGAAAAGATTGGTATTATGTAACATATACAAGCTCATACACTGTTCTGAATCTACTAGTGAAAACAATATTTATAATCTCTCATAAAATGTCTCCCTTTTAAGTCAAAACCTAGCAACACAATAGCTCTTTCTTTATAAGTGCCAATATGACAGCAATACTTGAGCAGCCTTCTGCTAAGTATATTTGTGTTGCTAAATAGCACAAGTATGTAGTTTACTGGAAGCTCTCATCTAAGTGGAAAACTTGTTATAAATAGTTTAATAGATTATCATATCAGTTGGTTGATGCCTTGACACTACTGTGCATCCTAAAATACATAATGCATTTTAATTTGTTACTGTCTATAATGTGTTGGGAGGATTTAGTGCACTTGTAATATATATCTTTGCGATCTTTTTTCTTTTGGAATTCTGCTTAATAGAAGATTAAATATGGGAATGTTAAAGCTTCATTTGAGTTACATTTATTTTATGAGTTCTTGACACAATTAAAGGCAAAAGAGTTCTAGGAAAATATGTTGTGTTTATATATCACACATCTTGTTTTCATTTTGCTTGAATAAAAATTTTAGACTGAAAAAAATAATCACATGGAAAATACATCCTGACTCTTTTACAAGTAATTTCACTTTCAAGAAAAAGTGGGGGAAATTAGGAGGATTTTTAGTGTTCTAGGGACTCTTAAGGCTAAATGCAACATCTGATAATATTTTGAAGTTTTATCATCAGGCACTCAAAAACAAAAATGTTGAGGCCAATCTCTTCAAGAAGAGAAGGGAGTCATAATTGGCAGGGGAGTTTTTCATTGACTATCCCTAGAAAAGTGGTTAATGAGAGGAAGAAGTTTAAGGGTAAATTATAGAAAATATTTAATAAAGTTAGGCCCTGAATTCGTCATACTTTTTTTGTAATTTGAGAAAATATTTTAAAACTGTTGTATTTCATCTTCACTTGCAGGAAAACAACTGTGGAATCGAAATAAAAAGATCTGATCATGAAACTCTAACTTGGACACTTCATTGAGTGGTAATTGGTTTTAAAGTTGTGTTTAGATATTTCATATTTTAAAAAAATAATTACCATCTTTGGAAGTTCCATTTCAACAAACAATTAAAATTACTTATTTGGGAACATAACATTTCCATTGATAAAATTTTAAGAGACTATATCATAACTAGAGGCCCGATGCATGACATTGGTGCAAGGCACTCAGCCCTCACAGCCCCTCGCAGCCTCAGCTGGCCCTCGCAGCCCCTTGCAGCCTTGGCCAGCCCTCACAGCCCCTTGTAGCCCTTAGTAGCCTTGGCTGACCTTCACAGCCAGGCTTCATCTGAAAGGTCATCTGGACGGTCATTTTGCTGTTTGGTATAATTAGCATATTAGCTCTTTATGATATAGGATACTAGAATGCTCTCTTCTATAAATTTTTCACTCCACCTAGTATAAATGTATACAACATTTTGTGTTTCAATCATTCGTTTCCCTAATAGAAAATTGATAATTTATAGATCAGATAATTTTCAGCTGAATAAAAATTATAAAAATCTTACCTTTATCTTTATTGTACCTTGCAATGATAGACTTAGACTCTAATAAGCAATGACTGAAATACAAAAACACAGTGACAC
>NW_006298963.1:96021-105205 GCF_000327345.1 Myotis davidii | reverse complement strand
CCTAACCGCTTCTGCCTGCCAGCCTGATCACCCCTAACCACTCCCCTGCTGGCCTGATTAACACCTAACTGCTCTCCTGCCAGCCCAATAGCTCCTAACTGCCTTCCCCTGCTGGCCTGATCTTGCCCCCAACTGCCCTCCCCTGCCAGCCTGATCTCATTCCCAATTGCCCTCCTCTGCTGGCCTGATCTTGACCCTAACTGTCCTCCCCTACTGGCCTGATGGCCTTCAACGTCCTTCCCTTGTCAGCCTGGTGGCCCCCAACTGCCCTCCCTGCAAAACTGATCACCCCAACTGCCCTCCTCTGCTGGCATGATGGCTTCCAACTGCCCTCCTCTGCTGGCCAATTTGGTTCTGATTGGTCAGTTTCTATGCCAGTCAACGTCAAAAGCTCTGCCTACTAGGCAGGCATCGACTCCTCACACTTCACCCAAATTTGGTTCTGATTAGTCGGTTTCTATGCCAGTCATCATCTCTGGGCCTGTTAATGGGGCCTGATCAGAAAGGCAGGGCTGATCAACAGACCAGGTGGAAGCCTGGAGAGAAATGGAAGAGGGCTGCTGGAGATAAAAAGAGGCAATTGCTGATCAACAGCTGCCACAGAGGCTACAGATCAGAACCTACTTCTCTTTTCAGGCTTCTCTCTGGGCCTGATTTGCAGCCACTTCAGCAGTCAGTGCTGGGTCACCATGTCTGCAGCTGCAGCAGTCAGTGCTGGGTCCCCAGGGCAACCCAGTGCTTACTGCAGGACTGACTTCCAGTTGGTGGAGCCTCCAGTTGTGATGGACCCAGGGTTTTTATATATTAAGATACTTTTTTGTTAATCCTCACCTGAGGATATTTTCCCCCATTGATTTTTAGGGAGAGTGGAAGAGAGGGAAAGACAGAGCAAAACATTGATGTGAAAGAAACACATCGATTGGTTGCCTCCTGCACAGGCGCTGAAGGCATGACCAGGGCCTGGGCCAGGGAGGAGCCTGCAACCAAAGTATGTGCCCTCAACTGTAATTAAACACAGGTCCCTTTGTTTCACAGGCCTATGTTCTACCCACTGAGCAAAACTGGCTAGGCTCAAAATATATTTTTAAAAACATATTTGAATGTCTTGCACAAGTTAAATGCATAGACCCTGTGTCAGAACAGTTAAATGACTATTTATTCTGTCCTGACCAGTGTGGCTCAGTTGGTTGGAGCATCTTTCCATGCACCAAAAGGTCTTGGGTTCAATTCACAGTCAAGGCACCTACCCCAGTTGTGGGTTCAATTCCTGGTATGGATATCTATAAGAGGCAACTAATTGAGTTTTTTCTCTCATCTCTCTCTCTCTCTCTCTCTCTCTCTCTCTCTCTCTCTCTCTCTTTCTCTCATTTCCATCCTCCCTCCCTCTCTAAAATCAATAATATTATATCCCCAGGTAAGGATTAAGAAAGAGAGAAAGTATATATAACAACAGAATTCACTGAGATTCTGGACTATATATACAAAAATAAAATAGGATCATGGCCACAACTATAGATGGATAGCTATGTGATAGAAAAATATGGTAAAATGTTAGTTTAAGGAAACGTGTGGTGGGTATAGCATTTCTCTAATGATCAGTGACATTGATCATCTTTTCATGTCTATTGGCCATCTATATGCACACTTTGGAGAAATTTCTGTTCAAGTGCTCTGCTCATTTTTTAAATTTGTTGTTTTTCAGTGTTGACTTTTATAAGTTCTCTATAATTTTTAAATATTAACCCCTTATCAGATGTATTATTAGTAAACATATTCTCCATTCAATGGGTTGACTTTTCATTTTGTTGTTGATTGCCTTTGCTGTTCAAAAACTTTGTAGTTTGATACAGTTCCATTTGTTTATGCTTTCCCCTTGCCAAAGGAGATATATCAGAAAAAATATTGCTAAGAGAAATGTCAGAGAGTTTATTGCCTGTTTTCTTCTAGGATTTTATAAGTGTGAGTCTAACATTTAAGTCTTTTTATTGATTTTAGAGGGAGATGAAGGAATAGAGAGAGAGAGAAAAGTGAATCAATGTGATAAAGAAAAACATCGATAGGTTGCCTTCCATACCCACCCTGAACAGGGATCAAACTGGTAACCTGGGTATGTGCCCTGATAGGGAATCACACCTGGGATCTTTTGGTGGATGGGACAAAACTCCAACCAACTGAGCCACATAAACCAGGGAAAACATTTAATTTTTATTCCATTTTGAGTTTATTCTTGTACATGGTGGAAGAAGGTGGTCTGGTTTCACCTTTTTGCATGTATCTGTCCAGTTTTTCTAGCCCCCAATTATTGACTAGATTATCCGCATTGTATGTTCTTGCCTCCTTTGTCAAATATTAACTGACCATAAAGTGTGTGTTTATTTCTGGGATCTCCATTTTGTTACATCTATATGTCTGATTTTATGCCAGTACCATGCTATTTTGATTACTATGACCTTGTAGTATATTTTGATATCAGGTACTGTGATAGTTTCCACTTTGTTCTTCTTTCTCAAGATTGTTGGCTCTATTCAGTCTTTTGTGGTTCCATATAAAGTTTTGGAATTTGGTTCTAGTTATGTAAAATATGTCATTGGTATCTTAATAGGAATTACATTGAATCTATAGATTGCTTTGGGTAGTATGGACATCCTATCTATGAACACAGTATATACTTTCAACTTCTTGTATATTTTTCAATTTTTTTCTTCACTGTCTTTAATTTTATGAGTACAAGTCATTTACCTCCTCGGTTAAATTCACCCATGGGTATTTTTAAAAATATTTTTATTGTTTTTTAGAGAGAGAATAAGGGAGAGGGAGAGAGAGAGGATCATCAATATGAGAGCATAGCATCTATAAGCAGCCTCCTGCATGCCCCCTACCACGGATTGAGCCCACAACTTGGGCATGTGCCCTGACTGAGAATTGAACTGGAAACCCTTAGGTGCATGGGATGATGCCCAACCAACTGAGCTACACTGGCAAGGGTGCTATGTATTTTTGTATGCAACTGTAATTGGGATTGTTTCCTTATGTTTCCTTTCTGCTAATTCACTATTGGTGTATAAAAAAGCAACTGATTTCTGGATATTTGTTTTGTATCCTGCTACTTTATTACTTTACTAGAGGCCCGTTGCACAAAAATTTGTGCACTCAGGGGGGCAGGGTCCCCTCATCCCAGCCTGTGCCCTCTTGCAGTCTGGGACCCCTCAGGGGATGTCCACCTGCTGGCTTAGGCCCACTCTTTGTGAGGGGCTGCAGGCTGTTTTCAGGCCTGCCATGCCCGCAGGCTAGAAGCAGGTATCTGGGATTTATTTATCTTCTATAATTGAAACTTTGTAGCCTTGAGCAGAGCCAAGGGCAGGCCAGGGAAGGCGGGAAGCTTGGCTTTCTCCATCGCCGGGGGTAACCCAAGCCTCCTGCTCACTCCAGTTCCGTGGCTGCTGCCATCTTAGCTGGGTTAATTTGCATACTTGCTCCTGATTGTCTGGTGGGCATGGCTTATGGATGTAGCGAAGTGGCGGAGTGACAGAGTGATGGTTAATTTGCATCTTTCTCTTTTATTAGCATAGATTGAATTTATTTATCAGTTCTAGTTTTTTTTCTGACATCTTTAGTATTCTCTATATACGGTATCATGTCATCTGGAAATAACAATATTTTTATTTTTTCCTTTCAAATTTAGATGCCTTATTTTTTTCTTTTTGTCTGATTGTTGTGGTTAGGACTTCCAGTACTTGAATAAGAGTGGTGAAAGGGGATATTTCCTCTTGCACCTGCTCTTAAGGAAAATACTTGTAGTTTTTGCCTGTTGAGTATGATGTTGGCTGTGGGTCTGTCACATATGGCCTTTGTTATGTTACTAGAGGCCTGGTGCATTCTTTCGTACATTGGTGGGAATCCCTTGGCTTGGCCTGCACCCTCTCGCAATCCAGGACCACTTGGGGGATGTTGGACTGCCAGATTCAGTCTGATCCCCACAGACCAGGCCGAGGGACCACTATCACGTGTAAAAAATATTTTGTTAATCTCTTTCTCCCCCCACTCTCCCCATTCCTTATGAGATTCATCAGTCTGTTCCATGTTTCCATGACCATGACTGTGCATTGAGCATCTACCCCTGATGGTCAGTGTGTGTCATAGGTACCAGTCGAATGGTCAAACAGTCAAATGGTCACATAGGCTTTTATATATATAGAAGCTATGTTCCCTCTATTCCCACTTTGCTTAAAGTTTTTATTATAAAGGTGTTGGATTTTATAAAATGTTATTTTCTGCACCTGTTGATATGATTATATGTTTTGTATAATCATTTTGTTTATGTGGTGTATCTTGTTTATTGATTGTATATATTGTAGCAACCTTGCATCCTTGGAATAAATCCCTCATGATCATGGTGTATTTTTAATGTATCACCGGACCCATTTTGCTAATATTTTTTTGAGGGTGAGGATGTTGGCATCAAAGTTCATTGGGTATATTGGCCTATAATTTTCATTCTTTGTAGTGTCTTTATCTGGTTTTGGAATTAGGATAATGCTAGTCTCATAAAATGAGTTTGGGAGTCTTCCATCCTTTTGATATTTTAGGAATAGTTTGAGGAGGATAGGTGTTAGTTCTTCTTTAAAAGTTTGATAAAACTCACTTATGAAGGACTTTTGTTTGCTGGGAGTCTTTTTTTTTTCTGTTTCAGTTTTCAGCCTTTTATTTCTAAGATAAGCACTTAAATCTATAACTTCTCTGATGATTATTGCTTTGCTGCATTCCACATACTTTGATGTGTTGGATTTTTATTACCATTTCTGGTAAATATTATCTAAATGCAATTATTCCTTTTTATCATATTATTTATACATACTATATATTTTTTAAATATGGAAATTTTATAGTTAACATCTTGTTATTCATTTCTAGATGAATTGCATTTTGGCAAGAGAATATTATCTGTGTTTTTTCATTCTCTGTAAATTTGTTGAGATTTGCTTTAAGGCTCTAAATATATTTATTTTATATTGCAATTTTTTGTGGGTCTTGGTCTCTTTTATCTAATATCACTATTACCAGGTTTCTTTTTGTTAGAATTTACTGCATATCATATTCCAATATCATATCTTAACAATTTTAGTTTAATATTTATTTTTGTCATTTATATACTTTTAAAAAGTACATACAGTGTTACTTTTTGATCTACAGTTCTATGAGTGTTTTCAAATATACACACTCATGCAACTGCTACCACCCTCATGGTACATAACAGTCCCATCACTCCTTAAAATTCCTCAATACTCCTCTTTTGTAGGTAATAATTCATCCCTACAGTTTAAAATTAGGGAGACTACTAGTCTGTTATCTATGTCCACAATTTTGCCTTTTCTAGAAAATCATATAATTAGAACCATACAGAATATATCATTATGAATCTGGCATTTTTACTTATAATAGTGCATTTTGGCCGAAACGGGTTTGGCTCAGTGGATAGAGAGTCAGCCTGCGGACTGAAAGGTCCCGGGTTCGATTCCGGTCAAGGGCAAGTGTGGGCACTTCCCCAGTGGGGGATGTGCAGGAGGCAGCTGATCAATGTTTCTCTCTCATCGATGTTTCTAACTCTCTATCTCTCTCTCTTCCTCTCTGTAAAAAGTCAATAAAATATATAAAAATATTGTTCATTTTGGACTTATCTATATCATTGTATATCTTAATAGTTTATTTCTGTTTATTGCTTAGTAATATTCCATTGTAGGGATGTATTATATTTCACTTATCCATTTTCCTGTTATATAACATTTGAGTTGTTTTCTGATTTTCATGATCATGTATAAAGTTGCTTAAATTTTTATTTAGAGGTTTTTGAATGAACATAAATGATCATTTTCCTGGTACAGAGCTAAGAGTAGGACTTCTGTTCTGGATGGTAAGTATATATTTATTTTTATTAGAAACTTCCAAATTGTTTTCCAAAGTGGTTGTAAAATTTATCATTCCCACCAGCTTTGTATGTGTGTTCCAGATTCTATGCATCCTTGACATCACTTGATATATTCAATATTTGTCAGAATCATGAAGTTTTAAAAATTTAGAATTTTTTTATATTTACATAAAAGTTGCATAGTTAGTACTGAGAGGTCCTATAAGTTCCTCACTCAAATTTTCTTTTTAAAATGTCATATTTTCAAGATAATTTATCAAAACTGAGAAACTACCATTAGTACATTAGTATTAACAAAATTAAAGAGTTTATTTGAATTTCATCAGTTTTTCTATTTGTGCCGACTTTCTCTTCTAGGCTCCTATATAGGACATTAGCAGTCTTAAGTAATATTGATTAGTTATCCAGTAAAATGTCCTAGTTAGGTGCATCAAATGTTTTTCACATGATTTTACTAGAGTTATGTGTTTGTAGAAAGGATAGCATAGGTATTAAGTGCCCTTCATTTCCATCATATCAGTAGTTATTTTTATTAGTAGAAGTGGGGTATCCCTTTCCCACTGAGTACTGGAGGTGGAATCTTTACTATATTTAAAGAAATAGAATTTTTGGAGAATCGCATGGGAGGATGTGATTTTTATTGCATGGAATTACATTTTATGCATTTCCAAAGTCCCATTTCTCTTAGTCCAGTTATAGAAGAAGTGCAGTTGAGGCTTTAGTAGAACTAAAAGCAAAGCCATTGTCCTGAGGTTCTGTTCCATGTTGCAGCTAGGTCAAGTTCAATATCAGGCTAGTTACAGTCCATTAGTCCACATGGGGGGGGGCGGTCCACATGGCTGTGGTTCATGTGAGCAAATGCAGGGGAGCCAAGAGAGCATGCCCCGCCAAGGGAAGAGTCCAAGGGAAGCCACAAGCACCAAGAGAACCAAGAACAAAGAGCCAAGAGTGACCAAGAGATCCAAGATGGTGAACTCCTTTGTTTAGAGACTTAGGTATATCAAATCTTCCTGTGCTTGCAGTGGTCATGCCTACTCTTGCTAATGACCTGTTACCAGGTGTGAGTGACAGAAAGCACTTTTGCTATTCCCCAAACCTCTACTGGGCATGCATCTATTCTCCCTTTGCTAGACACCTGGGTATTGTAAAGTTGTAGCTTCCTGACAAAGCTGCCCAAATAATATACCTATAATATTGTGTCTTCTCTTTGCTTCTGTTCTTTTATTAATCACTAGGTTAATTGCAATTGTATCAGTGTCATGACATTCATATGGTGTAAGTGGTGAAATTAATTTTCATCACTTGGATAAGGTAGTTTTGCCAGGTTTCTTGTGACTGCCGCATTGATCTGCGGCTAGGGTTCAAGGTCTGGAGAAGGGGCCATGCACAAATGGATATACTAGACAAGAAATATAAATTTAGAAGGCATGGGGGAACCAGGCAGAGACCTACTCTGTAGTGGAGTGGGTCCCTGAATCTCCGGACCCATAGCTTTTTATTTACTAGAATACACATTTGCCCTTCAGCAAAGAAAACAGTCATTTCAATGGTAAGGTTTGGTAAACAATAAAGGATTATCAGGTTAGGGGATTGCCTTCAGCCATTCAGGCAATAGCAGGTAATATTATGCTGATTCTCAGCCCTTGATAAATATCAAAGTCCATCAGCCTTCTGACAGACCTCTCACATTTATATGACCAACTACTTGTTGGTCTTTGCCTCCACCAGTTTCTCCACTCATCAGTGACTAATTTTTTTTCTTTCTGTAATTCACTTTTGGAAGTGAGTCACTAAGTCCAGCCCACTCTCAAGGGGAAAGAGGACTTTAGCTTCATCCTCTGGAAGGATGGTATCTCCATATATTGCTAGTATTTACCAGAGGCTCAGTGCATGAAATTTGTGCACTCGGGGGGGGGGGCGGCGTCCCTTAGCTCAGTCTGCACCCTCTTGCAGTCTGGGAGCCCTTGGGGAATGTCTGACTGTTGGCTTAGGCTCAGTCCTTGTGGTGAGTGGGCCTAGCTGGCAGTCGGACATCTTTAGTGCTGCTGCAGAGGCAGGAAGGGCTTCCGCCACCACCACTGTGCTCGCCAGCTGTGAGCCCCACTTCTGGCTGAGCGGCACTCCCCTTGTGGGAACGCACTGACTACCAGGGGGCAGCTCCTGCGTTGAGTGTCTGCCCTCTGGTGGTCAGTGCACATCATAGTGACCAGTTGATTTACATATTAGCCTTTTATTGTATAGGTTAGTATTTTAGGGAAGATTTGTTTCTTTACCCCCCATCTATGTACTTGTGCAGTCAATCATTTATGTCAGTATAGACTAAGATATAGTATCTACACTAATAAAAGAGAAACATGGTAATTGGTGTATGACCGCTACCCTTTTCATTGGCTAATCAGCAAGATATGCAAATTAGTCGACAGTCAAGATGGTGGCTAATTTGCATATGTCAGCCCCAAGCCTCAGACTGAGGCTTTAGGCTGGGGCCTGGGCAGAGCCATCCAGTGATCATTGACGGCGGCAGCGGCAGGGAACCAGGTGGAGCCAGCCAGCTATGCTTGATGGCAGCAGCGGCAGGGAGCTGGGGGTGCTCCAGCCCAAGCCTAAAGCCTCCGCTGGCTGGTGGACCTGAGGCCACTCCCCTGGCTGAAGCAGTGGGATCCTTGATGCCAGGGATCCTTGATGGCAGTTGCAGCGGGGAACTGGGGCAGAGCCAGCCAGAGATTAGTGGCAGGGAGCTGGGGGTGCCCCAGTCCAGGCCTAAAGCCTTGGCCAGAGGCTTTAGTCTTGGGCCAGGGAGGAGCCAGCCAGTGATTGTTGATGGCAGCCGCTGCAGGGAGCTGGGGGTGCCCTGGCCCAGGTCTAAACCCTGGGCCTGAGGCTTTAGGCTTGGACCGGGGCAGAGCCAGTAGAGAGGAAGGGAGAGAGATAGAGAGTCAGAAACATCGATGAGAGAGAATCATCGATCAGCCGCCTCCTGCACATCTCCCAGTGGGGATGTGCCTGCAACCCAGGTACATGCCCTTGATCGGAATCGAACCTGGGACCTTTCAGTCCACATGCTGACGCTCTATCCACAGAGCCAAACCGGTTTCGGCTCAGGCAGCAATCTTGATGGCCGGGAGCATGTGTGTGTGTGTGGGGGGGCGTTCCAGCCCAGGCCTAACACCTCAGCCAGAGGCTTTAGGCTTGGGCCGGGGAGGAGCCAGCCAGGGATCATTGATGGCAGCAAAGGTGGGGAGCATGGGGAGAGGGGCCCCG
>NW_006298963.1:95535-95918 GCF_000327345.1 Myotis davidii | reverse complement strand
TGGCAGGGAACCGGGGCGGAGCCAGCCAGTGATCAGAGGCAGGGAGCTGGGGGTTGGGGGGGCCAGCCCAGGCCCAGGCCTAACACCTCAACCAGAGGCTTTAGGCTTGGGCTGGGGAGGAGCCAGCCAGGGATCATTGATGGCTGCAGCGGCAGGAAATCAGGGGGAGCCAGCCAGCGAACCTTGATGGCGGTGGCAGCGGCTGTGGGGAGCTGGGGGTGCCCCAGCCCAGGCCTAAAACCTCGGCCTGAGGCTTTAGGTTTGGGCCGGGGAGGAGCCAGCCAACGATCATTGAGCCAGCGATCATTGATGGCGGCCCAGGCCTAACACCTCAGCCTGAGGCTTTAAGTTTGGGGCAAGGAAGAGCCAGCCAGCGGTCCTTG
>NW_006298963.1:94128-94584 GCF_000327345.1 Myotis davidii | reverse complement strand
TCCCACAGAGGGAGGCCAGACTGTGGCTTACGCCCACTCCCCAAGGGGAGCAGGGAGCAGGTAGTAGGACATCCCCTAGGGTTCCCAGTATGTGATAGGGGGCAAGCTGGGCTGAGGGACCCCCCCCCCCCCCCGCGCCAGTGCACAAATTTTTGTGCACCGGGCCTCTAGTAAGATTATAATCAAAAAATAAATGTTTTATTTTATTCCTCAAATTGTTCTATTCTTAGCCATTGGGAGCACTTTCAGTTAGCTCCAGTAGTCCTTTGACATACATTTATCCATTTATTTATTTTTTGTGCACTTTCTTTCTTTACACAACTTAAAAGAGACACCAGAATCACCTTTTATATACTCTGCCCCAATCCTAGAATCAGTTATTTCTCTGAGGAATGCTTGTTCCTCTTATTGGAAAATGATATTAGAAACCAACACCTGGGTGCTGGGTGTGCTTAT
>NW_006298963.1:82684-94023 GCF_000327345.1 Myotis davidii | reverse complement strand
CACGCCACCTACTGAGGACCAAGCCTGCAACCCAGGCATGTGCCCTTGACTGGAATCCAACCTAGGATCCCTTTAGTCTACAGGCCGACACTCTATCCACTGAGCCAAACCCATTAGGGCAAGTCTTCCTTTCTTATTTATTAATAATTTCCCTTTAACAGTAACAAATCAGATTGCCACTGTCTACTATCCATTTACTTATTTATTCAATCACAATATACATGCAAAGCAATTTTGGAATTGTTGAAATGCATTCCCACAATAAACAACTTTACCAAGTAGAGTACAGAATTCACGCACAGTCCCATTTGTCTTTAGCTCAACAATTTCTTTTTTTTTTTAAATGTTTATTTTTTTATATTTTATTGAATTTTTACAGAGAGGAAGGTAGAGGGATAGAGAGTTAGAAACATCGATGGGAGAGAAACATCGACCAGCTGCCTCCTGCACACCCCCCACTGGGGATGTGCCCACAACCAAGGTACATGCCCTTGACCGGAATTGAACCTGGGACCTTTCAGTCCGCAAGCCGACACTCTATCCACTGAGCCAAACCGGTCTCGGCTCAACAATTTCTGGTTAAACCATCATTCCAAAAGATACTTTAAGTCAGCTAATCCCCCCTTATTCCTCCTTCAGTGTGGTAATTTATTTGTAATTCGGTTAGATACATTTATCACAGTCTGTATCTCATCCTAGAATCCCCAAACATCCTTATTTCTTGATTGACTGTTTTTCCTCCCTTTGCATACATTAATGTTTCCTCCTTGCAATATATGGTTCTATGGGCTTCAATAAAGGCAGTGTCATAAATCCACACCACAGTACTGTAAGGGACTATTTTTTTTTTACCATAAATATTCCTCTGTGAATTCCCTTTGTAGACTACCACTTTTCTATCCTCCAACCCTTGGGAACCACTAATTTGTTTTCCATTGCTGAAATTTTTCATTTTCTAAGATGTCATATAAATGAAATAATAAAATATGTAGTTTTTCAGTCTGGTGTCTTTCATTTAGAAAAATGTCCTTAAGATTTGTTTGTACGATTACATGAATCAACAGCCTTTTCCTTTTTATTGCTGAATAGTATTTTATTGCATGATTGTATCACAGTTTATTTAGCCATTTCTGTGTTGATGGGTACCTTAATTACTTCTAGTTTTTAGCAATTATGAATAAAGCTACTATAAACATTCCCAAACTAGTTCATGTGTAGACATAAGTTTGCAAATTACTTGGATAGATATCTAGGAGAAGATGATTGATGGATCATATCATCAGTTCATATTTAAGTTTTGAAGAAACTGCCAAACTGTCTTCCAAAACTATTATACTAGTTTGTGTTACCATCATAAACCAAGGAGGTGGAAGCTTAGGTCATTGATACATGAACTTTGTTAAAATATGCATTTAATGGAAGTTAAAGAGGGTAAAGGGGGTATAAATGATAATGGAAGGAGACTTGACTTGGGTGGCAAACACACAATAAAATATATAGGTGATGTGATATAGAATTGTACACCTGAAACCTATATAATTTTATTAACCAACTAGTGACCCAGTGCAAAAAATTCGTGCACATTAAAAGGGGATTAATTAGAGGAAATATTTTAATATTGCTATTAGCCCTTTCTCTATAATAGAAGTGTCAGAGATGAAAGAAAATTATTAAAAATGTATATGAAAATCTTCCTCCTGTCAGAGTCTGGGACACACCATGGGAACCAGGGTCAAGTCCCCACCCACCCACATGCACCTCGAAATTGCACAAGACCCAGACCCGGCCAGCCCCACTCCCATTGGGCTAGATACAGACCCGGCTGGCCTCACCCCTGTCAAGCCCTGGTGGGTAGGGGGCGTAGCCTAAGGTCCCCCAGCCCGGGGTGGGGCTGAGGGCATGCCTTAAGGTCCCTGTCAAGCTCCACTGGGAGGAGGGCGCTGCCTCAGGTCCCCTGGCCTGGGCTGGTGCTGGGGGCTTGCCTTGAGATTCCCATCAAGCCCTACAGGTGGGAAGCATGGCCTGAGGTCTCCCGTCAAGCCCCGTGGGCAGGATAGTGGCCTGAGGTCCCCCGTCAAGCCTCGCATGGCAAGGAGCACGACCTCAGGTCCCCTGGCCTGGCACCAGGGCGGGAGTGTGTGGCCTCAGGTCCTCTGTCCCACTGCTTCAGCCAGGGGAGTGGCCTCAGGTCCCCCGGCCCAGCACCAGGGCAGGGGTTGTGACCTGAGGTACCCCATGAATCCCTGCCAGGTGGGGTGTGCGGCCTGAGGTTCCCCAGACCAGCACCAGGGTGGGGACACAGCCTGAGGTCCCCCAGCCTGGTGCCTGGGTGTGGGGCACAGCCTCACGTCCCTGCTGATTGCTTGTTAAGGCTCGTTACGGGAATTCAGCCTCCACTGTGAGTGCAGCCATCTTGTGTTATGAAATCCCTGCCTCCACTGTGGGTGCAGCCATCTTGATCATTATGGTGTGATGGTCAATTTGCATATTCTGTCTTTATTCAATAAGATATTACCCAATAAATTTAATAAAAGTAAAATACACATTTAATTCTATGTATTACTTCTAAGCAATGCGTTTATTGTAAGAAACACATTGTCTTTATTTATTTATTTATTTTTAAAAAATATATTTTATTGATTTTACAGAGAGGAAGGGAGAGAGAGATAGAGAGTTAGAAACATCAATGAGAGAGAAACATCAATCAGCTGCCTCCTGCACACCTCCCACTGGAGATGTGCCCACAACCAAGGTACATGCCCTTGACCGGAATCGAACCTGGGACCTTTCAGTCCGCAGGCTGACGCTCTATCCACTGAGCCAAACTGGTTATGGTACATTGTCTTTTAAATATGTTATTATTATCTTTAAATTTATCTTTCACTCATGTTTTATTTAGAAATGTGTTATTAAATTAAAAATATGTATTTTTTTATTTTGTATTTTGGCTTACTTTTTGTATTTTGGCTTCTAGTTAGTTTTCATTTTGCATTATTTCAACTTTGTTACATATTGTTTCATGTCCCAGAATATATTGTATCTTGGTGAATGTCCCATGTGCATTTGCAAAGAATGTATATTGTGCTGTTAGGGGACGTGTTCTATAGAATGTCATTTAAGTCAATTGGGTGGATAGTATTGTTAGGTTTCTAATATCTTCACTTATTTTCTATTTATTTGTTGTATATATAAAGGACAATGTAGAGAGAAAGAAATGCTGAAATGTCCAGGTAAAATGACAGATTTATTAATCCTCCTTTCAATTCTATCAGTTTTTGCTTCCTGTATTTTAAAGCACTGTTATTAAATGCATATCCCTTGAATATTGACTTATTGAAAAATTTGACCTCGTTATCATTATGTAATGTCCTTCTTTATCCACAATAATACTTCATTCTGACATCTATTTTTCTGATATCAATATAGTAACTTCTTGCTTTTATTATTTGAGCAATATTTACTTTCTTCATTTTAGTTTTAACCTTTGTTTATATTTAAAGTTGTTTTTAATATATAGCACAAGGTCTGTTTTTAATCTTAAACAACAATCTTTATTATATTTAGTGTACATTAATTTACATTTATTATAATTATATTATAATTATAAATATTTCGGAGGCTATAGCTATCCTTTAATTGATCTTTTATCTGTTTGTTTGCTTTGTTTTCTGTTCCTTTTTTCTCTTTTTACTATATAGTTTTGGATTAATGTACTTTTTAAGGATAATTTTATTTTACAGAGGATCTAGGAGGAGAGTACAAAGACTTCCTATATACTCCAGACCATTCTCATCTATTATTAACACCCAAATTAATATGGTACATTTGTTACAATTAATGAACCAATATTGTTGCATTATTATTAACTAAATCCACACTTTATTCATATTTCCTTAGCTTTTGTCTGTTATTGTCTGTTATTTTCCTATTCCAGAATTTTATGTAGGATACCTCATTATATTTACAGATCATCATTACATCTTCTTAGGCTCCTTTTAGTTGTGACATTTTCTTTGTTTTTGATGACTGATAATTTCAAGGAATGTTGGTCAGATATTTTGTAGAATGACCCTCCATTTGGATTTGTTTTATGTTTTTATCACGATTAAACTGAAGTTAGGTGTTTTGTGGATAAATGCCACAGAGGTTAAGTATCATTTATTGCATCATATCATGTTTTAAGATGATATATAACTGTTCATGTTGACCTTTATACTCTGGCTGACATAGAGTTTGTCAGTTTTTCTATTCCCTTTCTCTCCTTTCCATACAATCTTCTTTGAAATTAAGTCACTGCAAGAACCCTATACTTAAAGAATGTTGAGTTATGCTTCCTATTTTTTATGATGGATTATCTACATATATTATTTAAAATACTTGCATATTGTTAGTATTTAATTTTATTTTGGGTTCTCTTTGCTATGCCTGTGTTATTTTTAAAAGTAATCACACAAGGTATTGCAATATACATATGTAACCATTTAAGGTAACCTTAGAGTTAGAATTGTACCACTCTAGTAAAATGTGAAAGCATTATAATGATATAGGTCCCTTACCTTCTCCCTTTATACTATAATTATCATATGTATTTTGTCTCCATATATAGAAAGCCCTAGACAATCTTATCCTATCTAATAAAAGAGAAATATGAAAATTAACCACAACTCCATTACACCCACAAGCCACACCCACCAGCCAATTAGGAGTGAGTATGCAAATTAACCCAACCAAGATGGCAGTGGTCAGGGAGCTGGAACTAGCAGGAGGCTTGGGTTGCCCCCCGCGATGGAGGAAGCCAAGCTTCCGACCCACCCTGGCAGGCCCTGGCAGGCCCTGGCCTCCACTCGAGGCTACAAAGTTTCAATTATAGAAGATAAATAAATCCCAGATACCTGCTTCCAGCCGGCAAGGAGTGGCTGGGAGCTGGGTCGCTGGTGGCCGTGGCCAGCCTGCAAACAGCCATCAACCCCTCACCCAGGCTGGTTAGGCAACCCAATGGGGACCCACACCCTGAAAGAGGTATGGCCAGCCTGCAAACAGCCCTCAGCCCCTCACCCAGGCTGGCCAGGCAACCCAGAGGGATCCCCCACCCTAAAGGGGCTGTGGCTAGCCTGAAAATGGCCCTCAGCCCCTAACCCAGGCTGACCAAGTCCCCCCAGCGGAGACCCTCATCCCATGGGGCGTGGCCGGCCTGCAAACCACCACAAGCCCCTTGGGAACCCCCACCCTGATCCAGGACACCCTTCAGGGAAAACCAGCCGGCCCCCACCTGTGCACCCAGCCTCTATCCATACTAATAAAATGGTAATATGCTAATTAGACTGGGAGACCTCCCTGATGTTCTTCTGGACAAAGCCATGGTGGCAGGGCTTAGGTAAAGGTGGTTAGGGGCCAAGAGGGGAGGGAAGTTGTGGGTGATTAGGCCAGGATGGGATGGCAGTTTGGTGATCAGGGTGGTGGTGGAGGACAGGTGGGGATGAGCAGGCTGGCAGAGGGGGCAATTAGGGGTGATTAAGCAGTTAGGGGGCAATCAGGTAGGCAGGCAGGCGAGCAGTTAGGAGCCAGCAGTCCCAGATTGCGAGAGGTATGTCCGACTGCTGGTTTAGGCCCAATCCCTGTAAACTGGCAGTAGGACATCCTTTGAGGGGTCCCAGATTGGAGAGGGTGCAGGCTGGGCTGAGGAACACCCCTCCCCCATGCACGAATTTCATGCACCAGGCCACTAGTAATATTATATTCACTATTCATACATTCTTCAAAGAAATGGGATAATTATAGTCCTTAAAACATTTATAAACATGTGGTTTTTTTTTCTTTCTGATTCTTGGCCTTCAATGTTTCCCTCTAGTATCATTTTCCTGAAGTAAGAAGAGCTGTTAGATGAGGTGTACTGGTGACAAATTATCTTAATTTTCCTTCATGAGATTATGTTCAATTTAACTTGATTCCTGATAGATATTTTCATTGGACATAGAATTATGGATTGACAGTTCTTTCCTTTAATCACTTTAAAGATATTTTTCTCTGTCTTTTGCTTTCAATATATTCTTATGTAAAAATCTAGGAGCATTTAAATTATTAGTCCAATTTAGAAAGCAAAGTGAAAAACAATTGAAATTAAAATGAACAGTCTTAGAGACATTTGGGAAAACATAAATCCATAGCCTTAGAATTCTATAACGAGAAGAAAAAAAAGATTGTCGTAGAAAATAAATAATAATGAAAAACCATGGCCCCAAATTTGTCAAAGATATAAATAGACAGATTCAAGAATTTCATCAAAACTCAAACAGGATAATATTTAAACCAGGCCTGATCATATTTTTAAAAACTAAATATAAAGACAAAATATGCAAACTACTTAAAAAAAGACACATTTATATAATTTCACAATTATATATACAGTAAAACCTCGATATTATGGACTAATTTGGATGAGGAGGTGTCAAAGCTGAAAGTTATATAATAAAGTCCATCATATAATAAAGTAGGTTTTCCAAATGCATATGTTAAAAAGTTGACAAATTATTTTATATATTTTTACTTATGTAGACATGTTTGTGTAATTAAAATTAATTATGTATGAAAAGTTTAATTTAACAGAGTTTTCTACATGTATTGCTATAATTTTCACTTTATACTGAATAGGTCTAGTAAATGTGTGCATTCACCAGACACCACTAGTAAACAAATGTACACCACCAGGGCATGGTTTAGCACATATTGGAACATCAGCTGTCATGCATTAAAACTGCTGCAAAAAGTAATGCCACGTGACAACAGAACTAATTACCTTGCATGAAGCAGTGTGATCATGTGCTAATCATTCACAGACCATTGTTTAGAAGTGGTGACTCTTTGATTTAAATGTGTAGACTACTTGTATAGTTATAGATATTTAATATTTATTTCTGTCAGCAAAATTATACAGTGTCTTTTCAAACATATGGCCTATTCACTAAAGTTTGTTAAAAATAACAGTGAATTAATAACAAAACAATAACCCTTTAATTTAATTATAAGCAAATCTTGGTTGAAAGCACTTTTAAATTAACAGGATATTTGTTTTCACATATGACATACAGACCAGAAAATTTGTCCATTAAATCTAAAGTCT
Source organism: Myotis davidii (assembly GCF_000327345.1). NCBI lineage: Eukaryota > Metazoa > Chordata > Mammalia > Chiroptera > Vespertilionidae > Myotis > Myotis davidii. The sequence goes on along the minus strand of NW_006298963.1, from coordinate 86,906 downwards.
GTTAAATCAAGGTCAACACAATTGAAGGTTTACTGTATTAGTGTCATGTATTTTTCATTACCACATAATATGTTTTTATTGTTTTATTCATCTATGTTTTTTATATTTACCCACATATTTACTATTTTCTACATTGTTCATTTCTTTTTGTATTTTAGAGCTTCTGTATGTGCCCCCTCTTTGTAAAAAGGAATATTCAGGTTCTTTAACACCCTTTATGAAAAAAGTCAATTTCAAAAGTCATTTTATCTTTCTAATCTAGATCTTTACTGTCACTAAGATTTTATCCTGACAATTCCTTAGTATCTTTTCATATTGTCAGCCCTTTGAGAAGATATTTTGACTATTGTATTTAATAGTTTTCAGTAGGACAGATGGTCTGAATAAGTGGCCTAAATATTTCTCCTCCTTTAGTATAAGAATTGGTAGTCTAATTTTTTTTTATTATAAGCTCACTCTATAATTTAATTTTAAAAATCCAGCATTTATGTGTGGATTTATTTATTTATTTTTACATAAGCCTTTCTGCTATATTATTAAGAGTCTCCTAAGTAAATTTTGAAAAGTTTAAATTATTTAGCATAAGTTAAATGAGAAAACATAGTGATATGGGTTTTATAACAGAACTGAATAATCTAATATGCCATGATCTTTTGATATGTCCATCTAATACTCATAATTTGAAGTTGGCAATTTTTCTCCTATTGTTTCTATACATTTTTATCCATTTAAGATAATTGTGTTTTATAGCTATGGTGACTATGCAGTTACCACAGAGTATAGAGGACAATCATGAGACATTTTAATCTATGTAAAATTTGGTTATTAGCACTAAAACTAAATGAACATAAATTTGTTTGGTTGTAATTTTATGAAATGTTTTATGTGAAAAAAAATCTTGGGATGTGCTAAAAATATCTATTAATTATTAATGATGATATTTGGGCAATTATTTATAAATATAATGTGAATATCAGAATTAGGAGAATATACTGAATTCCAACTGAGTGTGTGTCTTTTATGAATTGGTCCTTAAAAGCCCTGACTGAATTATAAAAATTATTTTATCTATCGTTTCTGGTCTGGAGAAATAAAATGGAACTATTTCTCTACTGATTCTTAATATTAGCTTAATTGGAGTTTTGATATTTTAAACTAGTTTTATGGAGTTATAATAGTTTAAAATTTAGATAATGGATATATTAATACATTAAATAACTTCTAAAATTTGGTGGTTTGGGTATCATTTTGACTGAGAGAAAATAATTACTTGGTTGTACCACTCTCATAAAAACAATAGATTCAGGTCAGCAATCATCCCAAGGCACCCTGGGATGTATCTCTGCCTGCCTCCACCTGCTGACTGCCTATTAGGCTCAGTCACTGAAAAAGCCTTGGCGGAATTGGGATGATGGGGCTAGTGGATCTTCTGTGAAAGAGAGATGCCATTCAGATTTCAGCAAAGGTGGTGGGTGTGATACCCTGTCTCATATTTTTCCCTGACTTCAGCAAGACTGAGCCGCTAGTAGTCTAGTGGTTGGGGCCTCTGAAGCCCAGAAGTTTGATCTGCCCAAAACCAGGAGGGTGTATCTATGGGATCTCCTGTGAGGGGGAAGTGCCAGTCAGGTTCATGGGAAAGTGAGGAGAATATCCTCAATCCAAAGCCAGTCACTGACACCCATTGAGTATGCCCAGACTTCTATGCCTTGGCCTTTGCTGCTGGCTCCTCAGCAGGGCTTATGATCTCAGGGTCGGGTGAGACGAATTCCTGAGGGTGGTGTAATTTCCCCCAGGTTTATGCTGCTTGGAGGGGATTGCACTACAAAAGATGGCTACCTGGGTATTTAATGAAGACTCATTCCAGGGATCTTGGTGGATGATTCCCTCCAGCCACAAACCCCAGACTCTGCTCAGGCGACTCTAATCTGCACCAACCTCCCTCCACTGGAGCCCAGAGTATGTGAAAGTGAACACAATTTTGCAGGTGCCCCTTTAAGAAGGTGACTGTGTCTACAGTGAACTAGTCCTTTTCTTGGCAGATAGAAACCCTGCCACTGCTTTTCACAGCCTGGTGCTATGTGGGGGCCTCTTCCTGGCTCTGGTGTTTGGGCTGGGGAGCCTGTCCTTGGGTTTGGGCCCCATGCCTCTCAGTGGGAATCTCCCACAGATGAGATATCCCTCCTGCACCTCAGCTGTTGGCCATGGGAGTGGGACCAGCTCTTTCATGTCTCCGTCCTTTTAACCCCAAACTATTCATGTAAATTTAGGATGATCACTCAAACTCTTTGGGTCTTAATAAACTCATCCAAAATTGAGAAAGTTAGCAATTTTGTATTTCTGAGTTTCTCACGAATATTGTATGGAGGAGCTTGAGACAATATAGGCAGATATTTCTAAAACTATATATATTCAGTACATATTTCTTAAGCATCTCCTCTTGGAAAAAAATAGATATTAATATATGAGATTCAAAAGGTATTTTACAAAATGATCTAGATAAAGTCATGTTAAATATGCGGTAGGAAATATTTTGAGCTATGTATGTTTTATGTGAAAAATAAAATATTAGACATCTTCTCAAGTGCATAAATCCCATATTTTAAACTCATAAAAACATATAAAATTTGATTAGGGAACTGTTCAAGTTCAATGCAAAAATTAGGATAAAATTTTGAACTAATTCTTTGTATGCATCCTCATCAGAGTTACTGCTAATGGCTATATGCAAAGTTTAGCTGATGAATTATTCAGTTTGATAGCAATCTTGTCTGTTGCCACAGACTTTTGAAACAAAGAATGGTTTGCAACTCTTAAGAATATACCTTTAGGAAATGATGACAACATTTGAATTCCAGAGTTTATGCTTTTAAATTTATTTGAAGTTTACATAAATTGTACAAGAAACTTTTAATTCCTAGAGCTTTTGAATAATTTATCTTACCTTTTGATCAAGCCCTGTACATGTTTTGCAATGACATGCTGTCAGTTCCATGTATACATTATTTTTACCATTAGATAGGACTAACTTTGTAAATATTAACATTATATAGGGGTGGCTAATGATAGAACTCTTTAGAACCGAAATGCTCTGTGAACCACATTTTGAAAACACTAGATTATAGAAAACTACTTTATTTTCACTGATCTCAGCCTTCAGAGCTGAAATGTGTGCATTGAGCAATGTATTTCCATTTTTCTTCATATCAAAAGTTAAGTGTCTTTTCATGGCATTCCAGAACTTACAAAATTTGCTCTCCACAAACCTCCTTAGATTCCATTACATTGCTTTGGATTCTTCATTTATTTGTCTTCTCCACCAATGACAAATTCTTTCCAAATTTAATACTATGCATGATTAAAGCTTCAACCTTTTCTACTATTATTTCAAATGTCTGGAATAGTTATAAAAAGGCAAGATTGATATCAAACTGAATAATTTATCAGCTAAACTACACATAGACATTAGCAGTAGCTCTGAAGAGAATGCATACAGATAATTTTGTTCAAACTTTTCTCCTAATTTTTGTATGTTGTCTCTACAGCTGTCAACTGAAGTGGTAGTTGCCCCAAGGAAACAGCCAGTGATGGCTTCCCAATAAAATCATTTGTTGAAGGAAGTCACTCTGTAGGGATCTTTCATAGGGTACCTGAGCTAGACAAAAAAGACAACATCCATGCCATCACTCCAAATGAGTGGGATATAGTGCAGCAACCTATGCTGCCCTGTCCTAAAATTGGTTCTACAGTTTCTTTGAAGATAGAAACTGTATTATGTATCTTCATATCTCAAGCTTTCTGCACATTATATGCTACAAGTGAAGGCTTCCTACATACCTGTTAAATGAATGGCAAGAGAAATCTGAGACATTGCATACCATTTGTTCATATGTTTTTCATATCACCATTCTTTTTTTCATAGAAAGAAAATAAAGGTTTTTCTAGTTAGGTAGACTAAGTGACAGAAGTGTCAAAAATTCTCATAATCACCCTGGCTGGTTTGGCTCAGTGGATAGAGCGTCGGCCTGGGGACTGAAGGGTCCCGAGTTCGATTCCGGTCGAGGGCATGTATCTTGGTTGCGGGCACATGCCCAGTGGAGAGTGTGCAGGAGGCAGCTGATCGATGTTTCTCTCTCATCAATGTTTCTAACTCTCTGTCCCTCTCCCTTCCTCTCTGTGGAAAATCAATAAAATATATTAAAAAAAATTCTCATAATGAAATTGA
>NW_006298963.1:76186-82662 GCF_000327345.1 Myotis davidii | reverse complement strand
AGTCAGAGCTGGAGTTGATCCAGAGTTTTGATTATAGAACCGAAACAAACCAAATACGTACTTTCAGCAGCGGAGGCAAAAGAGCTGGAGCCTCAGAGCTAAAGCTATCCCAGAATTAAAAAAGAAAAAAGAAAAAAAAGGAGCAGTTGGGAGGCGAGATACCAGCATTATTTACAATAGCCAATATTTAGAAGCAGCCCAAGTGCCCATCAGTAGATGAGTGGATTTAAAAGCTGTGGTACAGAGAAAGACAATACCATATTATTTCACACTTACTCTTATTTTCAAGTAGATCACTGGGAACAGGCCCCACATAAGCTTTGTCCTTACACCTCAAACCCAACTTCAGCAGCCAGCAGCCAGCAGCCTCTTTTACTCTTCCTCTTCCCTGTCACTATGCTGAGTCCTAGTTCTATTTCTACTTTTTTCTCAGTGCTTTGAAGAAATGTAATTTAACTTGTCTTGCTTTTTCATCTGTGAAACAAGGATAATAGCCTTTCTATCACCTTTGCTCCAACAAACATGGTGAAAATTAATTAAATAAAGCTTATATTCAGCTTCAGAGATAATACAGTCTAAAAAATGTCAAAGTGCATTAAGCTCTTGAGAGGAAATAAAGTTTAAAAAGTATAAAAATGGCAACATTATAGCACTGATATCCTAATTTGATGTCAGAAAAATTGCTTTGTCTCCTTAGGTACAAAATGAAACTACATGCATTAATTCACCCAATTTTAGTCAGAAATCAACAAATTGTAAATATTTGAATTGGATGGGAGCTTTGAGATCATTCAGTTCAACTTCAGTATGTTAACATGACTCCAAATCTGCCAATGGAAGTCCTCTGATCTTAGTGCAGTGTTTCAGAAAAACTATTGTACCAAGAATTCCAAAAGGTAGGAAAGAAAAATAGCCCTGACACCCAATTTCTGCCCCACTCTGAAGACATCTCAACAGAACAAGAGCTGCATTTAATAAACCTCAGAAGAGAGGATAGTATGATGATAATTTTCAGTAGTATAATCTGGACTACAGAAAGTTCCAGATACCCAGCAAAGACTGAAACCAAACTTATTGCAAGGAACCAAATGTAGTGCCTTATTCTCAGTAAATGACGATTGCTTAATATATGGAATGCCTTTGTCTCCTCAGTGATACGTAGCTTTGGTTTAGTATGAAAGTAAAAGACTAATGGAACTATTAATATTCATTACCAGACTAGTCTTCAAGTCCTATTAGGATAATGAAGGTAGAAACTATTCCAGCTTATGGACATCATTATGGTCATCAACAATCTCAGAAGCAATATCAGCTACTCTCCACATCAGTGCTTTCTTATTTCCAACTCAAAAATAGAGAGGATTTTCTGAAGGCGGCAGGTGATGGCTTTGAAATTGAGACTGATGTCCACTGGAGATTTGACACTCTAGCCCAGTGTTGGTGAACCTTTTGAGCTCCGCGTGTCAGCATTTTGAAAAACCCTAACTTAATTCTGGTGCCGTGTCACATATATAAATTTTTTGATATTTGAAACCATAGTAAAACAAAGACATATTTTTGATATTTATTTTATATATTTAAATGCCATTTAACAAAGAAAAATCAACCAAAAAAAATGAGTTCGCGTGTCACCTCTGACACGTGTGTCATAGGTTTGCCATCACTGCTCTAGCCTAAAACTCATAGGAGAAACATGTCTCTGAAGTTATTCAAAACACACACCAAAATTCCTAATGAACATACCCCCAAAAAATACACATTTAATGCATATTTTGAAAGATACACCTTGGTAAATGTTTAAAATATATTTAGAAATATCAATTTATGAGAAATATCCATTTATTAAATATCAATTTAGAAATATATAATTTATATTAGATTTATACTTAAATCTAATTATAAGTACAGTCCAGGAATATAACTCAATAACAAAGATCAACAAAATTTGAGCATTAGGTAGGAAAAATAATAATCAGCGCCCAGAATCAATAGTAAGTGTTACTAGGGCATAGACTATCTGAATCTTCTGGAAATAATGAGCCTTGCTCCCTACCCTCCTTTCCATGCCTACCAAATTTGGTTGTAAAATATGTTTCTTCACTGAAACCCTTAGAATCTATTCACTTGATTATTCATATCCATAATAATGTGTTTCCTATGCCCTTCAGAATGAGACTCAGATGGCCTCTGAGTAATGAAAGACAGTGTTTTTCAAATTTGGTTACACATTAGTATCATCTGAGGAGCTTTAAAAACTCCAATGACTCAGCTCTATCCCAGACCAATTAAATGGAAAGCTGAGGGTGGGACCCAGGCAAAGTTATTTTTAGAAATTCTTCAAGTGATTGTAATATGTAGGCAGGGTTGAGAATTTTTATGATAGTGTACCTTCTACAGCCACTGCTACTTCAGTGCCTTGGAGGAATATGTCCTCATCTCTACTATTCCAAACAACATCTATCCCAATTTATAAATAAAAAAAGTCTGTGGAGGTCTCCAACGTGCACGGTACCTTTTGCTATTGTTTATCATTCTGCCACGTTTAAGGGGGAAATGAGCAGTAACAGCTAAGTGATCACAGAATATAGACAGACAAGGACATAGACCAAAACATATAAATACACCCAGTACTGAAGCAGATGGATATGGGAGGACGCCAAAACCTTCAAAAGTGGCAGCTGGAGGCAGATTTGGGAATTATCCAGCTTTGGTCAAACCCAAAAAACTAGAAAAACTCACAGATGATGTTAAGTCCTCTCTATCTCTAGGGAACAAATTCCAGGCCAGGATTAGGATGAAGCAACTGAGGAAATAAACTTGGGCACAAAATTTTAGGGACCATAAAAAACTCAGTAAATCAAGATAGACATTATTTTAGTGAAATATTTAAAAAATTGAAAACCAATGAGAGCAATCCATGATGGACAAATATTTATTTATTTATTTACATTTTAAATTTTAATTCAATTTGTTGGGGTTACATTGGTTAATAAAATTATATAACTTTAATGTGTATAATTCTGTATATTGTATTGTGTGTTCACCACCCCAAACATGTCTTTTTCCATCATCACTTATCCCTCCTTTACACTCTCCTGGCTCCTCCTGCCCCCACTGCCCTCTGGTTATGACCCTACTATTGTCTATGATTTTTTGTTTTGTTTTGTTTTTTTGCTTAATACTTTCACCTTTTTCACATAATCCCCCTCCTCTCTCCCCTCTGACAGCTCTGAGTCTGTTTCTATTTTGTTTGTTAATTTATTTTGTTCATTAGATTCCACATATAAGTAATATCATATGGTATTTGACTTTCTCTGACTGGCTTATTTTACTTAGCATAATACTCTCTAGAGATGAACAAAATTTTAAATATAGGATCCAGTCCTTAACTTGCATAACTCATTCGCCTCCCCCATGCTGATCTGCACCATTGTCAGATCTTGTCACCCTAGTCCTTCTCCTGGAAAAACACACTCAGGCCCCAGACCCACCTAAAACACAGAAGAGGAAGATAATCTTATTCAGGAGAATGGTAGTAGGACTCTTACCCCAATTCTTCATGAGATGACTTGGCATGGAATAAATTGTACGCTGACCTTTTTAACTACAAATGGTCCGGAAAGCAACCCTCCTTTACCCCAAAATAAATCTCATAAAACCTCATCATAATTCTCCCAATATAAATTTAAAAACTGTAAAATAAGAAAGGATGAGAAACCCTAGGAAAGGAATTTTCTCCAAAGCTCCACTTGGTGTATTGGAGGGGACTGGAAGAATGGGATGGAATGAAGAGAAGGAGGCAGTTAGTAGCCTGTTCTTTGACTTTTTACAGTTAAACCTATTGATTGCTCTGTCCCCAGATTAATAGCCTCTGAAACGATTCTCTAATGGTTAAACTTCAGACAACCAGCAGCTTTCAGAGAGAGGTAGGGATGGAAAATATCCAAGTTCTTCCCCTGGCGTACTCACTAAAATAATAGATTTAAGAATGAATAAATGAGTGAATGGATGAATGGGTGGACACCTGCTGTCTCTGCATTAGAATGAAACATGTTCTTTACATTTTCAATGTCACACAAAAATATTTGGTAGAGTCCGCAATAAAAACCCTGGTCTGTTAATTCAGTGTTGATTATTGCTCAAAAATGTTATATGAAACAAAATAAAATTGTATCAAGAAGAATGGTAATAGATTGACATGAGGAAAGATAGTTTTTGTATTATATAATGCTTGGTTAGAAATTTTACAAGCATCTATTATTTTATCATTAGAACTAGATATTAATTAGAAAACTGAGATGCTGATTTTAAAAGTAGGAACAAAATTCATGACTATAAACATAAAAATTAGAAATTAAAACTATAAAATAAACATTAAAAATGAAATTAAAAATTATAAAATTAAATAGTGATGAAATGCAATTTGCCATCCATTAATTATAAAATATACTAAATTCTAATGGTGCTCAATGATGGCAAGGCATTTTGAAATAAGTAGCAAATACTACTGGTGGAACTATGAATTTTCTAAATTTATGGAAATGATAATCAACAGCAAACTTAAAAATTCTAAAGCATTATGATCGAAATTACACTTTGGGGACTATATAGTAAGGACATAATCAGAAGTACAAATATATATTAATGAACAAAGATAGCACTCCAAAACTTAAATATTCTAATATATAAAAACCTAGGGTCCGTAATGACCGAAGCCTCGACTGACTGGAAGTCAGTCCTGCAGTCAGTACTGGTCAGCACTAACTGCTGCTGCTATGGGCGCGGCGACCCAGCACTGACTGCCAAGGGGGCTGCACATCAGGCCCTGAGAGAGGCCCAAAGAGAGAGGCAAAGTCTGATTCGCAGCCTCTGTGGAAGCTGTTGACCAGCCGTTGCCTCTCTTTCTCTACAGGCTTTGCCAGCAGTTGCACCTCTGTTTCTCTCTGGGCCTCTGCAGGGGCTGCTGATCAGCCCTGCCTCTCTGATCAGGCCTGGAGATGCTGATGGGCATAGAAACCAACCAATGAGAACTAAATCTGGGTGAACTGTGAAGGCAGAACCTAGGGTGGGGGTTGAGGAGACACAGAAGGCAACCCATGCCTTTGTTTCTGTATAAGATCGGGGGCTGATGGAAATTTTAAGTATTATAACCAGAAATTTTTTTCAGAAAAAAACTCTGACAGTATCTATACTAATAAAAGGGTAATATGCTAATTAGACCTGGTCAACCAGCCATCTTCCAGATGTCCGACTTCTTTGGCAAAAAACCATGGTGGTGGGGGCCGAAGCAGAGAGGGCAGTTGGCTGTGAGATCAGGCCAGCAAGGGAGGGCCACTGGGGGTGAGATCAGGCCGACAGGGGAGGGCAGTTGGGGCGAGATCAGGCTGGCAGGGGAGGGCAGTTGGGGGCAAGATCAGGACAGCAGGGGAGAGCAGTTGGGGGAGAGATCAGGCCAGCAGGGGAGGGCAGTTAGGGGTGATCAAGCAGGCAGGCATAGGCAGTTAGGTTATATCAGGCAGGCAGGCAGAGGGGTTAGGGGTGATCAGGCAGGCAGGCAGGTGAACAGTTAGGAGCCAGTGGTCCCAGGTTGCGAGACAGATGTTCAACTGCCGGTTTAGGCCCAATCCCACAGTTGGACATCCCCCAAGGAGTCCCAGATTGGAGAGGGTGCAGGCTGGGCTGAGGGAACACCCACTGTGCACGAATTTTGTGCATGGGGCCACTAGCATATATATAAAAGCCTAAGCAAATGTTATGACCAAACAACCAGTTGATTGGTCACTATGATGTGCACTGACCACCAGGGGAAAGATGCTCAGCTCAGGAGCTGCCCCCTGATGGTCACTGCGCCCCGACAGTGGGGGCGCCACTCAGCCAGAAGCCAGGCTCATGGCTGGTGAGTGCAGCTGTAGCTGGTGGGAGCCTCTTCCACCTCCATGGCAGTGATACCAGGCAGCAGTGGTGACAGGAGCAGCAAAGCTGGGATGAGTGGCAGCAGAGCTGCACCCTGCCCTGGCTAAGGCTCCTCCCCAGCTGACTGCTGCTTTGGCATTGCTACATCCCTTGGGGGGATGTCGGACTGCTGGTTTCAGGCCAGTCCCCACAGGCCAACATCCCCCTGCGGGGTCTGCGATTGCAAGAGGGTGCAGGCCAGTTTGAGGGACCCCTCCCATGCACGGATCCATACACTGGGCCTCCAGTTGTATAATAAGAAAAAACAGAAAAATTTAAACCTTTAACTATAGGGGAATGGGATGAAATTAGTTATAGCATCTTCATGTGATCATATAAAATTCAGGCCTTTAACTTTTGTTTGGAAAATATTGGGAAATGTTGATTATATAATGTAAATAAAAATAAAGCAGAACACATAATTGTATATCCAGTTTACTCTAAAAGAAACACTAGAAAATAGTGACAATGTGGAAGAGTTTTGTCTCTGATAGTATAAACATACATATTCCAAAGTATCAGCA
>NW_006298963.1:61691-76102 GCF_000327345.1 Myotis davidii | reverse complement strand
ACTATACTTATCTCTTTGTTCTTTCCATACAGCCTGCTGTCACTTTACCCATTAAAAATGTTTTATGAATTGTGGATTTACTACCTCTACAGAGAATAAAATACTGTCTCTTTTGTGAAGCCATAGTTGAACTACTATCTATAATATCCTGCAATTTCCTTTATTAAAATTACATCCACATGATATAGCATTGGTTTTTAAAGTAAAATGGTTTTGTTCTGGCAAAATTTTCTTTTGTTAGAGAGGACAAAATTCATTCAAGAAAAAAAAAAATCTGAGCATGTTACATGTGCCCTGTACTATATTTGGATTAACTCTTTATATTTAACTAGGGGATCAGTGCACAAATTTGTGCACCTTGAAAGGAACTGTGGACCACAAGGCTGTGGTAAGCGCAGGGGTGGGTCTTGGCCCATCCTCCGTACCCCTGCCCAGCCCCTCCCACTGCATCCCCTGTCCACTGCGGCCCCTGGTCCTCTGGCCCCTAGGATTTATATTTCCACTTCATGATGAACTGCTGCTAGACATATCTCATTATATCTCATTATATAACTTCATGATGAACTGCTGGTAGACATATCTCATTATATAACCTAACCCTAACCCTAACCCCTTCAGCAGAAGAGACAGTCTGGATATGTGTTTAACTTGGTAACCAACTCATGGTCAAGTGTTCCATTTCTACCAGAGCCCAGTAATACCCCAAGAGTTGTTTCTTAAAAGTCATAATTATCTTCTATGAGTGGAATAGCCTTGTTCCCAAATCCCAAGGGCTTATATTGTGAATATCCCCCTGGAGCATATGCTCCAAACTAATACTTTTCCCAATACTTACATATTCAACACTATAGGGTTTATTGAATTGTATGGCTAATTGACAAGGATGATGACATTGTGGCATAGACATGCTCAATTGCCTTTTTTTACTTGAGCCCCACTTAAATTGGGTAGATTTCCATATCACCAGATATATAGGTTGGAGCAATATTACCAGGTGTAGCATCAAGAATCCAGAGATGGCTACCAGATGCTGTGCTTCCTTCTTTGTGATGAGGTTTCAAGCAATGTGTCTTTTACTTTGGTGGAAATATCCCAGAATGCCCCTGATCACTGGACATATAAATTTTTCTCTGAAGTTGCAGGTCCCTAAAATTTAATAAGGTTTATCTCCTATCCTCTGGAGTACATGTAATAAGCACATGTAATATTTGTGGTATCATTAGTTATTTTTACATGTATCTCCCATCCTCTGGAGTACATAATGGACATATGAATGGAGTGTCCATGGTGGCAGAAATGGAGGTTACATGTGTGTCCTTTAGTATATATCACTTCTTGACTGTCCTGTCAAACTAGCATGATGTTATCAATGCAATGGACCAGTGTGATGTTCTGTGGGATGTCCAAGTGATCCATATCTCTTCACAATATATTATGATAGAGGGCAAGAAAGTTAATGTAGCTATGACACATTATAAATGAAAACTATTGATCCCAAATGAATGAGAACTATTTATGATACTCTTTGCTAATTAGAATGAAAAGGAACATGTCCACTAAATGGTGGCATGCCATGCATCAAAAGGTTTCTTAATATACCTTAACAATGATACCATGCCATGCACAATATATGCAATCAGAATATTACTTGTTTAACTCTGTAATACATAGCCATTTTGGGGATCCATTTTATATAGGGTCCAAATTGGAAACTTAAATAGAGACATAGAACTACTATTCTTGTATTCTTTAGATCTTAATTAGTGATATTGATCTCCATTATCATTTTCAGGTGATTTCAGAGGTTTCCATTTTTTTCTTCTCTGATATGATAGCTCTTACATCACAGATCAGGGTCCCTTTGTGGGGCTTCCTCAAACTTTCAAATGTATCAATTGTGTATGTAGGGAATGGAGAAATAATACTGAATTTGTTTGTAAACCCAATAACCCCAATGTGAGCCACACTTTAGTCAGTACTCCATTTTATCTGGCTTCTAAGTCACCACTGTATTGGGGAAGGAGAGTGTTGTGACACTGTGGGTCTCTGTGTATCAATATCAGTGGTGATTAGTAGTCTTAGAAATGTCTTGTTAATCCCATTTCCTCACTGTACAGTCACTTACATTAATGACCTTAGGTCCTTTGGGCGTAAGGACTTTATGAATCATCATAGGATATATATTCCATGGTGTTTAAAGGGCCTTCTTTCTAGGGACCTGCCCATTTCTTCAGTCATTGGATCTGAAATTTGATTTAGGACTAGAACTGAGCAAGATATCATGACTTTGTATTGGGTCAAGCACCTTCAGCCTCTTGCTTCTCCATCTTGTTTTTTAAATAAATAAATAAATAAATAAATGAATAAATAAATAAATGTAGCACTTTGGTTGGTTGCTTGTCTACTCTGCCTCTAGGTATGTCATGTTCAACTATTTCTGTGACTCCCTGTGGGTCAAATCCCATTGCCTGCCCCTCTGACATTGTTGATCATTATAATGTTTGTGGTATCATTAGTTCTTTTATTGACCAATTTTATATGGTCACTGTTATATTGAGGCTTCATCATCTTCATGGATATGAGTGAGCTTAGCTCCATAACCATATTTCTTACCATGAATCCTAAACTGCAGAAGAAAACAACCATTGAACTCTTTATGAGGCTGAGGCCCCTCTCACCAGCACATTCCTGGTGGCCTTGATGACCAGTCTGTCTGCATGGCCATTCCGTGGATCAGAAGACTGTTGTGTTATGCATTTACATGCCCACTTGTAACAATCTCCTTTTCTTCCTCTATTGCTTTTCAGAGCTAATAAGGTATTTTCATTAAGTATTGACCATTACTTTTTTCCTGGCTTCCAAGAGCCATCTGATCAATGAGTTCAATCCATCCTCTGGGATCATGCTTCCTATGTCCTAGTAAGTGTCCTCAAGTTAACAAATTATTGCCTATCCAATCATACATTCTGGCACCCTTGGCCAAGCACCTTCAAAATACAGTCCTAGGACCCCAGCTAGTACTTACAAGCTAATTATTACAATTGTACACTTATAGCCTCTCCCCTTCCTTATAAGACTAGCATATTCCCAATCAGGTTATATTAGGATTTAATTCTATTTATGGGACTGGCAGCCAAAAGAGGAGGTGGAGAATATTCTGAGAGAGAAACCAGTTACCTTGTACATCTTGTATGCTGGAAGTGCTAGCTCTTTTTAGGGACAGATGAGCTTCCTTTGCAAGCATAGATGTTAAAGGGATCAAGCAGTTGCAGAGCCAACTTCCTCAGGGGATACATGTATCCCATGTATTAGGACTTCAGGACTGTGATCTTTGAATAACTGACCTCTCTTGGATAAACATTGAAACTTCTTTGGATCTTTGGTACCCTCACACTTAGGTGTTCAACCTGCTGTTAAGCTATGTCTCTTCTTGCACTGTAAGTGATAAAGGCTGCTTTATATGCTACCACATATATATGGGGGTCTCTGGCTGTCACACTAAGCTATTAACTTCTTGTTAACATGTTTAGTATCTTATTATTTTTCTGCAGTGTATGGATACAAGTTAGCATTAACCAATCAACTGGTGTTTTGAGGGCATCGACTGCCCATATTCTTCAAATGTCTACATAATTATACCTGACACAAGTCTCCTACACTGGGGCATTTGTCCAGATAAATTCGCTGAGAAATCTTTAGCAATTAAACCATTAGCATGTGCTGGGACTACCTGTAACTTACCTTCCAAACAGGCCCCAACTTTGCATCTGCAGGACAATTGATGAGCCAGTACCAAATCTCCATCTTACTGCCTGTTTTCTCGGACCACTCTATTTTTTTAACTAAATTTTATTGGGGTGACATTGGTCAATATGAACATATAGGTTTCACGTGTGGTACCATGTGTCCACCACCCAAAGTCAAGTCGTCTCCTGTCACCTCATATTAGAACCCCTTTTTCCCTCCATCCCCCAGCAACCAACACACTGCTCTTTGTGTTTGTAAGATTCAGTTTTATATCCTACAGACCACTCTATTTTTGGTATGAATTTTGTAAGTCTGAATCCTCTATAAGTCAGAATCCCAGATAGTATTAAACACACATGAATTTTATTAGTGTAAACAATTGTGAGAGGTGATGTGGAGGGAGCTAGGAAAGGTTGGGAGAGCCATTAGTTACCAGTGTAAGTTTAACCTGGAGCAGAGGAAAGAAGGAAGGAAGGAAGTTTAAGTGGAAACATATCAGACAGTGCAGTCTAGGGAAGGTTCAGTAAGGTCATCAGGAAGTCCTTAAGCCAATGTCAACTGTCAGTTCCCAATAACCATTATATTCCCCATAACCATTCCTGCCTTAGTATTCCTGGTGTGCTCAGTCATTGACTGACAGCATAATGTGGGAAGTTTTGCCTCTAAACAAATGTGTGGGTGGATTTTAGAGTCCAGCATCTGAGGACTTGGTCAATTACACTCCCTGTAATTAGAGGTCTGTGAGGAGCCTCTCATGGCTGACATTATTGAGAAGATTGAGGTGAGGGAGGAAAGACTTGGGAGGATGAAAAGGAATAAGGAATTCCATGTTAATTGTTGAATGTTACTTTTGAGATACATATCAGATATTTAATTAAATATATAGGTAGACAATGGCATATTTGAATCTGGAATTCAGAAAAGTGATGTGGACTATACTTCCCCTTTCAGTTTTGTGAACATATTTAATGCTTAAAGCCATAAGGATAAATAAGGTGACTCATGGAAAAGAACATGCTGAGGAGAATGTGACCCAAGATAGAGTTGAGAAAATTCTAACCTTTATAAGGAGGAGAAAACGAACAATGGCACTGAAAAGGAGTGACCAGTGAGGTGTGTGTGTGTGTGTGTGTGTGGCGGGGGGGGGGGAGGGGGAAGACAACAAACTTATCATAGATGAGAGAGGAAAGTGTTTCAAAAAGTGGATGTGATTCTGTGTGTCTTGTTCTGAAAGATCATGTAAGGATAGAAACAGGTCCTCAAATTGTATGGCTCCTTTCTTCCCTCCACTGTCAAAAAACTTGTATCCAGTTAGAACGTCAAGTTGCTATTTACTAAGTATGTACTTTATTTCAAGCATTTAGCAAGGTCTATTGAGCTGCCGCAGAATGAGTAGCATCTTATGAAGCTGAAGTCCATCTTGTACTACCGGATGTCTCCAACCTTCAGGAGGCACATACTAGAACAGAGAGAAGCATGGGGTCTCATGGCATGAATAAGACAAAGAAAGAGGTACCTAACATATTTAAGAGCAGAAAGAGACCAGGGTAAGGGAAGACTTACTGGAAGAGGCAAAACTTGAGATGAGTATTAAGATTTTCTCTGTTTTATACTTGTCTAATTTTGTACTACTTAGTTGTGAATAAACTTTAAGTCATTTTGAAAGTAATTGTGACAAACATTTTACCTAAAATAATCACTTTAATGCCTTTTGAGTATTGCCAGTTAGATAATATGTTCTCTAAGTACAATGGTTTCCTAAATTGGCAGAAGGATGTTTGATGCTGACCTATATATTGTTTACATGAGCTATTTCTTTTTCATAAAAAAATGTATTTTAATTCAGGATGGTCAATGTCATAATAGTCACTCCTACTGTTTCCTTCAAGAGCCTTTCACTTGGCACCACCATGATATATCCCCTTACCCAAAGCTGTTCCTCCTACAGGAAGTTAAAAAAAAAGTGATGATTGAAGACGTTTTCATTTTAGGAGGAAAAATAGGATCCCAATAGGGTGAACTGTGTAACACTGCAGTAGTTCCTACAGATGATGGACACTTAGATGCATGCCCACAAATCACAGAAAAATGACATATTTGGTTTGTAAAATGGAATGTTACCTAACCATCAATTTCTTCTTTTGTTTCAACAGTTAAAAGAAGAAAATTATTATCAAAAACTATTGCCATATTATTTCTCAGTGAAATTTTGAAGTTATTGCTTATGAAACACAAATGTTTACCTTGTATAATTAAAAAAACAACAACAAAAAAACAGCAAGGCCTGGCCAGCATGGCTCAGTGGTTGAGCATTGAACTATGAACCAGGAGGTCATAGTTCGAGTCCAGGTCAGGGCACATGCCAGGTTTGATCCCCAGTGTGGGGCATGCAGAAGCAGCCGATTGATGACTCTCTCTCATCATTGATGTTTTATCTCTCTCTCTCCCTCTCCATTCCTCTTTGAAATCAATAAAAATACATTTAAAAATAAATAAGAAAATAAAAACCTCCAGCAAGGATGGTTACTGAGAACCAGAAACCTGGAATGTTACATGGCCCTTTCTAACCTCCCCCCAAAAAGCTGCTCCTATAGAGCTTTACTCCTTAAGTATTTGGAGATTCCTGTGACTTCTATCCAGCATTCATAACCTGCCTCTGACCTCTATATCGGCCCACTATTTCTTAAATGTGACATTAGGTCTAACATCAATGTGGGAAGTATCTGTTCCCCCAGTTTGAAGAACTGTAGATTATAATCTTTGTTCTTCATTGGTTTGATTCAGGTGCCCCTCTCTTAAACTATAATAGTACCCCTATTGATTTACTCTTCTTCCTGCATTCTCTCTTTTTACTTTGTGGTTTTCACCGCAAAATTTTACCTCTTTTTATTTGCCACAATATTAGCAAATTCACAAGGGCAGGGACTGTTTCTTATTCATTTCTTTATCCATTTCATCTAGCACAGTCTGACCACCAGATTCATTCAAGAAACATAAAAATAGAAGAAAAAAGTAAGAAAAGGGAAGTAGAATTCAACCATTAAGAATTCCTATTCTGATCTCACTTATTTGTGGAATATATTGAACAAAATAAACTGATGAACAAAATAGATCCCAAGATATTGAAGCATGCAATAGCCCAACATATTTCAGAGGGAATGGTGGGGGGATGATTTACCACAGAACTTATATGCATATATGTATAGATAGTCCATGGATACAGACAATAGCATGGTGAAGGCCTGTGAGGGGGTGGGAGCAGGGTGGAAGGGGACATTGGAGGAAAAAGTGGGACATCTGTAATACTTTCAACAATAAAGATATATTTTTAAATATACTTTTTACTTTTAAAAAAATACATTTTTATTTATTTCAGAAAGGAAGGGAAAGGGAGAGAGAGACACATCAATGATGACAGAGAATCATTGATCGATCAGCTGCCTCCTGCACACCTCACAGTTGAGATCAAGTCCACAACCCAGGCATGTACCCTGACTGGGAACTGAACGATGACCTCCTGGTTCATAGGTTGATGCTCAACCACTGAGCCACACTGGCAGGACAATTAAAAAAAAGAATTCCTATCCTTGTTCGCACAGAGTTGTATGAATTTGCCACCTGTAGTTGGCATAAATTTAATTTTCTATACAAGAATACCATCACCTGCTTATTCAATCAAGCAGTAAACAGGATACCACTATGAGGGATCTTTACAGATGTAATTAGTTTAGTGACCAGGTTAGAATAATTTTTGGAAAGTATCCTAGATTATCCAAGTGAACTAATGAAATCACATATCTTATAAGCAGAAGGGACAGACTAAAGAAAGTCAGATGCATGAGAAGAGGTAGGTGAGATGCAGCAGAAGGTAAGTAAAAAAATTCCAAGTATGACAAGGCATTTGTTGAGTCTTTGCTATTTCTGGGGTGTAGGGGTTTATGAGTAAGGAGTGAAGCAAGTCCTCTCTTCCTAGTTGGCTGAGTTGTTTGTTTTGTTTTGTTTTTATTAAGATTGGCTTAGAGTTTGTCAGATGTTTGTTCTGTGTCAGTTGATATGGTCATGTAATTTTTCTTCTGAAATTTGTTGATATTGTGAGTTACATTGATTGAGTTTTCAAATGTTGAACCAGTATTGCATACCTAGAGTAAAACTAACTTGATTATGGTGATTACTATTCTTAGCCAGATTTAATTTTCAAATATTTTGTTGAGGAATTTTTCTATCTATATTTGTTTATTAGAGATGTTGGCCTACAGTTTTCCTTTTTCTTTTTTTCTATCTTTGTCTCTTTTTGCTATTAGAGAAACATTAACCTCATAAAAGGGAGTTGGGAAGTGATTCTTCCTCTTCAATTTTCTGGCTAACATTGTGTGAATTTAAAGTTAATTCCTTTCGCCCTAACCAGTTTGGCTCAGTGGATAGAGCATCGGCCTGCAGACTGAAAGGTCCCCAGTTTGATTCTGGTTAAGGTGTGCAGGAGACAGCTGATCAATGTTTCTCTCTCATCGATGTTTGTAACTCTCTATTCTTCTCCCTTCCTCTCTGTAAAAAAAAATCAATAAAATATATTTAAAAAATTAAAAAATAAAGTTAATTCCTCTTTAAATATTTGTAGAATTCTGTAAACCATCTGGGCTGGAAATTTCTTTACATGAATGTAGTGCAAGGTCCTGATGGGTGAGTGAGTTCACCTTCCAATGCCTCTTTATGCCTCATTGATGTTGATTGGGTGTGGGCACTCAGTTACCTACCCACTATCACAAGGGTAGGGAGGAGCACAGAAATGTAGACTAGCACTGCCTCATACAATATGGTTCAGTCTCAGTTTGTTACTGCCAGTTGGGTGTGGAGATTAAGTTGTCCATTGGGCCCCACTGAAATTATAGACTCAACTCTGCTCATACCACCTTGATAAGTCTTGTTACTGCCAATTGAGGGTGGAGGTTTAGCTACCTAGTGCATCCTGCTGACAACTGAGACAGGCAGGAAGGAAAAAGAGTGCTGATTTACTCTGAATTATAGCCTCATTAAGGCTCATTGTTGTTAGATAGGAGTTGCGACTTACAGCTTGCTGAATCTTGCTGACAATAGTGCTTGATTCTACTAGGTGGAGAATGGGAAATGAGCTCCCTGCTCAATCACACCTGCAATAAAGTGGCCAGGCAATCAGGATACACCTGCTTCTGCTAAGCATGGTAGGGAAGATCAGATATACACTTTGTTCTACCTGCACTGTTCCACCTGGGGAACCAGAACACTGCTGGCTGTTTCTGTGAAGTTGGGAGGATATCTACTTACTGCTCAGGCCAGCTGAAACCAGAGATGGGGCACGTTTTGCCATTGGAACATCTATGTTCAAGTGAACCTTTTAATGTTACCTGGAAGAACTATCCCCTTTCCATATTCCACTTTATTCTGCTTCTCTTTTCTTAGTAAGGTAGATAGATCTAATCAGAAGACAACTTCCACAAGCCCCCAACATTATCTATTGAACATCAAGCATCTTAGAACATATACTCTATCTTCTCTTCTACTATTATAGTTGAATCTCTCTACTACATAGGAAGTCACATCTCCTCATGTCCCTTCACCTATTAAACACATAACTTCCAGAAACTCTTCCCTCTTTCTCTGAATCATCATCTATTGTTCTTGTTACCACATTCTTCCCATCAGCATAAAACCTGCTATAATATCTGCCATGTTTGTAAAACCTTCTCTGAGACCTTATATCCTCCTCTAAGTATTCCTACATTACTCTGTTCTCACCCCTCAGAGTAAAACGTATATTTGCTGACACCAATTTCTCTTCTATCTCTCCTCAACCCATTTCATTCAGATTATCAGTTTAAATTGGTCCTATTATGGGGACGAATAATACACATCATTTTCTGCTTATAATTTTCATTATGAAAGTTCTTAAACTTATAGAAAAGGTCAAAGAATAACATAACAAAAATGCATCTGAACAACCTGACGTTGAATTACTATTTGCAATTTTTGCTTTTGATTTTTACTTATTAGAAAAGGAAATATGTATTTGAAACCTAATTTATTACCCTCCGTTATTCCTTTATTCTAACTCTATCCATATTTAACCACTCTGCTGAAGTTAGTAAATTCTTATATACTTTTTTATGCATATATACCATTCGTATGTATACATAAAATATAGGAGTATTTGTTTTATCTCCAATGTTCTACTGTGTATTCTCTATATCCATTATATCCATGATCTCTAGTTTTAAATTCTGTCTATACAAATCATTTATCCTTAAAATGTTAATTAAATAACTGTTTTAATACCACTCCTTTTTACCACTCTATATGAGTAACCCCACCCCATTATCATTCTCTGTCACTGAAATCCATTTGTTTTCTTCATAATAATTGTGTATTATATCTTCCCACTGAGTTATACGATTTGGGGGCAGACACTATTTTTTTTCTTGCTCAGTATTATAGCCTCAACATGTAGCACTGTGCCTGGGTCATAGTATGTCTTAACTAAATAGTTGTTGATAGAAACAATAAATATTTGAGTACTTAAATATTATAACTGTGGGTGCTAATTCATAGGTTATCTTATTTAATCTTTACCATAATGCTATGAAATAGTTATTTTCTTCCTTTTTTCAAATGAGTAAACTGAAATTAATGTCATGCCTGTGGCCATACAACTATAAAATGGAATTTTTAAATTGGGACTTATTTCTGTCTGGATATAAATCAGTTTGTTTAGATTGAACCACATTGATATAGGACAAAACACAAGTAGTCAGGAACCAAGGTTTTGGTTTGGCATGTACCATTATAATGCTTGTGTGATCTTGGGAAAGATGTAGTCTTTCACAGCTTTCATTTTCTCAGGTACTATTTTATGAATTTATAAACAATTATAAAATAGTGAAATTTCACGTGAAGTATAACATCCATACAGTTTTATATCTTCCAGAATTTCCCTAAATTGCTGTTATTTATAATCAAGGAATCATGTACTCTCAACTTTATTTCATGACTCACACAGTAGTTACATTGAAGACTTCCTCACAGGATCCTGGAAATTTATAGATATATATCAGGAAAGAACACCTGAATCAATTGGTTCTCCTGGCCTGTGGTCATTTTAGCTTCAGTTTCCCCAAGTCATATAAGGAAGCCCTCAGTGAATTTTTTCTTGAAAAAAGAAAAATTTATTTCCAATAACTTCTAAGAAAAGTCACCCTAAAGAACAGGATGAGTATCTAGTGCCTTCTCTATTTATGATGCTTCTTCCAGTGAGGGGAAATTGGACATTAGATGGACAACTGTTTGTTTGTTTCTGGTCATGTCAGTTCCCCTTTTCTTTGGAAGTTCAGGATGTCATTCTGGACAAAGATAAAGCCTTAATTTTCCCCCCATAGGATGCAAGTTTTTCATCATGGTACCTAGGTCAAAATGTATTTATATAAACAGAAGAAACACATTAACACAAATTATATTGGGGAATATATATATATATATATATATATATATATTGGATTTTGTAAATCACTCACCGAAATGTGTGAATGACTACACTTTATAAATAATTTTTTATAATTGATGAGTTCAATATGACCATCAAATACTTGTAGTCCCTCGTGATGTTCCTTGTCAAGTCGGTACTGAACATTGATTCTCTTGCTGATATAGGAATCAGAAAAATTCAATTAGCATGGCTATTTTCTGCAACAGAGTAGAGAAAAAGCAAGCTACAACCTAAAAAAATTAAGGGCCACTGCAAAAACTGACATCAACAAGGCATTAAAATACTAAGGGTTAAAACTTGGCTTTTAAAAATGTTATCTAATCTCTGATATTACTGATTATAATATAAATATAGTTAATTAAATATGGTAGATTGAATATTCTTGTTCAATTCTTTTCCTATCTAAACTTTACAAAATTTAAGATAAAGGAACAAAAGTATTCAAATACACAATATAAGGAATATGGATGAAAAAAACCCATACCAAAACTGAATTGTTAAAAAATTGGCAAAACGAGCAGATAACTGAATTAGCACAATGGAGATAGGTGAAAACCCAGTCTAAGAGCAGGGACTATAAACTAGTTATCTTCCTGAGGCCTGTTAATTTCCTCAGAGAATGCTCCAACCTCTTATGTTGCCAGTGTTTTGACATCCAAGTGGTAAAATGGGATTAAGAACTCATTGGTAGCTCAGCCGGTGTAGTTCAATGGTTGAGCATTGAACCATGAACCTGGGGGTCACGGTTTAATTCCTAATCAGGGCATGTGCCCAGGTTGCTGACTCAGTTCCCTGTAGGGGCCATGCAGAAGGCAGCTGTAGTATGCCGACTTTCACTCATTTTGCTTATTTTCAATCTGTGTAAAGTTGATTTGAACTGCACATTTTCATATTTGAAAGCTTTATAAAATGGAGGTAACAAGTGCCTCTGAAAGCAGGAGTGCATGCGGGTTGGGATGATAATAGTAGTATGAGTCAAAAATTTATATAAAAGAGCTATCAGGTTACCCAAATCCTTTCCAAAACCCATCAGCAGAAGACAGTAGTTTTAATCTCTAGAGATATTGAGTCCAAAGAAATTCTGGATCTATGGAAACCAGGCACAGCTCAGGGTAAATTACCAGATTGAAAATAAAGTAATTAAGGGAAAATAACATAGATAATCATTTTCCCATTTGGATGAACACTGTCAACCAGGTTTCTATATTTCAAACAGGAGGTTAGAAAATTCTTCTCTGGGGAAACTGGCAGAGAGGAAAGAAAACACCTTAACAAAAGGCAAGGCTTCTACTATATTACACTGTAAAACTCATCAGTCAACTTCCCCTACCCCCCTTTACTCCCCGCTCCCCCCCACACACAGAGCTTCTAATCCACATTTTAGTAATTCACCCTTAAATATACACTGCCAATCAAGTGTCAGTAGACATAGACATTGAGGAATGCATTTAACCTAAAAGACAAGATAAAAATAAAATAGTAGAAACTCAGAGGAGATAATGTATAAAGCAGAAGGAAAGAGAGATGAAGAAACTATTGATGAATCAAGGAGAGTATACTATTAAATCATAGCAAAATAAAGTTGATAATTGAAACTTTAGGATATAAAGATGAATCTCCCTGAAAGACTAGCAAAATATGGAAAATTCCATAAATTCAGAGATAAAAAAAATAAGACACTTGGAGAATCAATCATGAAGTCTAATATCAACTATAATGGGAGTAAACATAGGGGTAGATGAGAGAGGACCCCAACAGTTTTTAGAGATACAAACACTAAAAAGTTGGTTAGGTTATATACAAAGGAGTGGGGTTCACAATGATATCAGAATTCTTTTTACAAATTTTTATTGAATTTATTGGGGCGGCATCCTATACAATAAAGAGGGGATATGCAAATTGACCATCACTCTGCCAGAAAGATGGCAGTGCCCAAAGCAGAGGGGGTTGGTTCCATAACACAAGATGGCTGTGCCCACAGGGGAGGTGGGGTTTCCATACACAAGATGGCTGCACCCACAGCAGAAGCTGAGTTCTGGTAACAAGCCTTAATGAGCAATCAGCAGGGACCCGAGGCTGCACCCCTCTTCCCCCATGGGGCTTGACAGGGGACCTCAGGCCACGCCCCCCACCCTGGCGCCAGGCTGGGAATCTCAGACCATGCCCCTCACTTGGCAGGGCTTGATGGTGGATCTCAGGCCACACCCCCTGCCCTGGCGCCAGTCTGGGGGACCTCAGGCCATGCCCGTCACCCGGCCGGGTCTGGATCTAGCCCAATGGGGGGTGGCAGCCAGGTCTGGGTCTCGCGTGATTTTGAGGTGCATGTGGGTGGGCGGGGACTTGACTCTGGGTCCCGTGGTATGCCCCAGACTCTGACAGGAGGAAGATTTTCGCATACATTTTACTAATTTTCTTTCATCTCTGACACTTTTACTATAGAGAAAGGGCAGATGGCAATATTAAAGTATTTCCTCTAATTAATCCCCTTTTAATGTGCAAAAAATTTGTACACCGGGCCTCTAGGTGATTAATAAAATGATATAGGTTTCAAGTGTACAATTCCATAATACATAATCTGTATACTGTATTGTCTATTCACCACCATAAGTCTCCTTCCATTACCATTCCCCGCTTTACTCTCTTTTACTCCTCCTCCTCCCTTTCCCTCTAGTAATCACCATACTGTTGTCTGTGTCTATGACTTTTTTTGTTGACTTAATTTCATCACCTTTTTCACTAAACCCCCCAACCCCTCTGACAGCTGTCATTATGTTCTCTATATCTATGAGTCTGTTTCTATTTTCTTTGTTAGTTTATTTTGTTCACTTGATTCCACATATGAGTGAAGTCATTTGGTACTTTTCTTTCTCTGACTGGTTGATTTCACTGAGAATTCTTAACAAAACTGGAATATAAAAACAGTGAAGAAAAGATGGTCATTTTTCCCCCAATCCATAATTCTACATGTAGGCACATACTTTATCAAATGTGATGACACTGTGTCAATATTTTATACATTCAGTACCTTAAAAAGAACAACCTTTCTCTCAAATATCCTTTCTCAGGAATCTACTGAAGTATGTGCTACATTAAACCAAGGGGTTAGACCACTAATGGGGAAGGCTTGGGATCCAGAAAGCAAGAGACACAACAT
>NW_006298963.1:56383-61633 GCF_000327345.1 Myotis davidii | reverse complement strand
GAAATCCTATGCAATTTTGGCAACTAATCCAGATTGAAGCCAGTTGAGACCAGGCACTAAGAGTTTCACTAAAGGGGAAAGATAGAAAATGATTGTATTTTTGTTCTGGTATTTTACTGATTATTTTTCCATTTTGCTTATGAAATTTATTCTAATAAAATTATGAATTAGATACGTTATCTAACGGTAATGGTTACCTAATCTTCCTAACACCATTAGTAAATAGCATTTCCCCCACTATTTTATCACACATTAAGTTTGTTTCTTGATTTTGTAGGGTTGTGTTTTTTTTTAAACACTTTCACAAACATATATGTATACATATGTATTATTTCTGGGAGAAGCAGCTAATGCAATTAGACAAAGTTCTAAAATAAAAGAAAAATAAGTATAAAGGTTAAAATTAGATGGACATTACTTGCCAATGATATGACAATGTACATATACTAGTAAACCCAGGACAATTGGAGAAAATAAAAAGTTTCCCACAGTGCATTAGTAGATGGTTGATGCTAATGCTGGGGCAGGGGATATGTAAGGTGGGCCTGGAGCAATATAATGTCAGAAATAAGGAAGCAATGAAAACAACTGCAATCATGGGGTATACCAAAGGAGCACAGGAATGAACTAAAGACCTCTCACTCATGTACTGTGGTAAATTTATATAATGGATTATTACTGTGGCATTAAAAAGAAGGAAATCTTACCCTTTGCTACAGCATAGATGGACCTAGAGAGCATTATGTTAAGTTAAATAAGCCAGGCAGTGAAAGACAAATACCATATGATTTCACTAATATGTGGAATCTAATGAACTAAAATGCAAAGTAGAGACAGACTCATGGATAGAGAGCAGGCTGACAGATGTCAGGGTGATGGGGCTAGGTGGTAGAGGGATAGAGCAAAAAAGAAAAAAAAACAGAGAAAAGCTTATGGATATGGACAAGATGTGGTGAGTGTAGGGGGAGAGGAAGGTGGACGAAAGTATAGGGGGGATAAATTGTGATGGACAGAGACTTGACTTGGAGTGGTGAACATACAATGCAGTGTACAGATGAGGTGTTGTAGAATTGTGCACCTAAACCTGTATAAGTTTGTAAACCAATATCATCCCAATAATTATATAAAAAGGAAAAAAAAGACTCCTCAATGTCCAAAGTGAGAACAATTTTAGAAAAAATAAAGTAGTATTGGTTTATAAACAAAATTCTAAAATGTGTCCATGAGCCTGTAATATAAACATCCATTTAGTTTTAGACATTGAGACTGTAAATAATATTTAAGTATTGTATTAATAATGTAAAAATACATAAGATGTCCTATAGTAAATAATTTATCATATTTTTTTTATTTTGGGGATAAAGATGAGAACTGTTCACATTAAATTAGCAGGCACAGTTCAATCCCTTTATTTTCCTCTCATATTGCCATATTGCCTTCCAAAATGCTATACTACTTTGAACTCTTAACAGTATTTTGAAATAAAAATTTATTAATAATGTTATGATAGTTTCTCATATTTGAATGTTATTTATATTTGAATGTTACATCACTGATTTGACACTCTATAGGATCATTTATTTACTTTCTCTGGCATTGTATGCAAATTTTTATTCCCACATTTCTATTTGACTTACTAATACTTTTCTGATATTTGGAAATTTTCCTTTGACACTGTACATTGAAGTAAGTGACCTTTCCACTTTAGTCTCTTACAATTTTATTTAATTTTCAGTTGCTTATCTAAGTTTCTTTTCTCCTGATTTAAGTGGTTGTAAAAAGCACGTGACTTCTAAACTTTTCTTATTAATTATACTAAGTATTTTGTAATCATAGGTGTATTTCATTTATTGCTCAACCATGAACCTTTTTAAAATGCTCCATATTATTGTTTGTTTCTGTTTCATTAACTTTTAAATAATGAGTTTCACTCACATCTGTGGTTTTCCATTAAACAATATAGATTATTTCTATTTGATTATCCTCAGGTTCTACTTGGGTGCTCTAAGCATCCTTTCTCTTTGATATTACATTGGAATTTTGTATGACATACTTAGCTACTTACCATTATTCCTGAAATCCGGTATACTTTTATAATGTGGTACTGTTAGACTGAGGAGAAATATTTTATTTTCCTCTAGTGCTGAGTTATCTGATTCTACAGAAGGGTAATAACTTCTAGTTCCCAGATGATTCTACGAAGAGGTATTAATATCTGGATACTTTAAAACCATCTATAAAGTTTTCCTTGAAGAAAGTCATGAAGGAAAGGCAAACTACAATGCACAGATTACCCTTCTGCCAGGGTGTATTCAGTGTCAACACATTTGCAGGATCAACTTAACTTTTAACTTGAGAATGCTGTAAGACATGATATGTTATGCTCCTAACTTCACTGAATTAAAAGCACAAAAATAGGAAAATTATAGTAATAAAAATGGAAGCTAGGAGAAGAAAGGTCTCACTTTTTCTCAGAAAGCAGTTCTGATATTATAAACCAGAGAGTTGCCTACTTTATTGTATGCAAAATCTGAGTCAATGAAATGTATATTCAATGGCATATAATTGGGAACCTCTTTCCTACCTGTTGTTTTGAAATATGTATGCCTATGCCTATTTTATCTGTGGAATTTTTTCAGAGCTCTGTCAGAAACTGAATTAATGTTCTTGATTTGCATTTCTAATGCAATTATAGATGTCTTTATGTGTTTTTATAAATATTTCATATGAGAATCAAGGACCTACCTGTCATCTTTATATGAAAGTCAAAGGAAATTATTTTACCATCAACACACAATGCATGAAATCATTGCAAATATCACCATTGTTACAAAATATTTTCTAGACCAGAAGAAAATAGTTTATGGCTATATAGTCTTTTCTATGATCATAGGATATCTAAAAAATCTTTGTGGAACTTGGAAAAAGGAGAGTTTTCTTGGGTCCCATTCAAGGCAGGTGGTGCCAGTTTTGGACTACCATATCTCCTTAATCTATCAATACAGATCTATCAAGATTTCACAGTTTGTAACCATTAGTTAAATTATACTTTTTATTTCCAGTCTTCAGATAAATTATCTGCTCATCTAAAACAATATATTCTGTAGGTTGGTAAAAATCATTTGCAGGCCATCTCAAGGTGAAGTCATGGTTTATCTAAAAATTCTATTTTAAACTGAAATACTGATGTTATAAAAAATTTGGTAGAACTTAGTTTTTATGATTGCAAAAATTATAACAAATAGAGGATTAGATGACCTGTACACACAAAGGAAGTGGCTTCCTCAGTGTCATTGTGTTTTCATCACAAGAACATTTTGTCTACTCCAGGCAGCCCTTAGATTCTCCTGTTTTCCTTGAGAAGATCATTTACTCTCTATTGTAGGTTAAGACATTTCCTGAGTTCCTGATTTGGAATTCTCCTTAGTTAAATTCAAATAACACTGTTCTCTATCATAGTATATATGAATTCTAAAACAATTTTGCAAACTAAAAAATATGAGCTTAGCTGTTCTGCCTACTAACTACATTTTAGAGACATCCACAGCATTTTTATTTTAAATCATAGTATAAACCAAATCCTATATTTCACTCAGGACATTTTAATAAACACATGTTGGGCTTATAGGTGTGGTACAATTTTACATTAGAGTGTTATAAACACTGTCTACTTAAAGGGGCACATACTCTGAACATTTTCAAAATCTATAGAGGGGCAACTAATTCACTTTCTCAAATCTAACTAAGTACTTCAGGTTAGAAACAGATGGCCACTCATTAAACTTCAAATGTTGGTATCAGAAAATAACTTGCACATGTACAAAGTATAACTGATGTATATATTCCACAAGTGAGTGTTTTTGTATTCTAAGGACCTCAGTGATGCTGCTGGTTTCTCAAGACATATATTTGGAGCTATAGAAATAATTTGGGGGTTTTTTGTTTGTTTTTTATAGCTAGTTGGTACCAGTGGCTATCTACATACTATATGTCAATGAATGCAGTAATCCCACTCATCTATTGATGGGCACTTGGGCTGTTTCCAGATATTGGTAATTGTAAAATTTGCTGCAATGAAAATATGGGTGCATATATTCTTTTAAATTAGTGTTTCAGGATTTTTAGGATATATACCCAGAAGTGGGATTGCTGAGTCATAAGACAGCTCCATTTTAAATTTTTTTTTGAGAAAACACCATACTATTTTCCACAGTGGTTGCACCAGTCTGCATTCCCACCAGCAGTTTACTAGAGTTCCCTTTCCTCCACATCCTCACCAGCACATGTCATTTGTTGATTTATTGATGATAGCCATTCTGGCAAGTGTGAGATGATACCTCATTGCAGTTTTAATTTCTCTGATGATTAGTTGAGCATTTTTTAGTATATCTATTGGCCATTTGTATACCCTCTTTGGAGAAGTGTCTATTGGCTCATTTGCCCATTTTTGAATTGGATTATTTGTCTTCCTGGTGTAAAGTTATATAAGTTCTTTATACATTTTGGAGATTAAACCCTAATCAGATGTATAAATTGGTGAATATGTTCTCCTATACATTGGTTTCTCTTTTCATTTTGTTGATTGTATCTCTTGCTGTGCAAAAGCTTTTTAGTTTGTTGTAGTCCCATTTCTTTATTCATTCC
Source organism: Myotis davidii (assembly GCF_000327345.1). Lineage (NCBI taxonomy): Eukaryota > Metazoa > Chordata > Mammalia > Chiroptera > Vespertilionidae > Myotis > Myotis davidii. Next base: position 56,989 of record NW_006298963.1, on the reverse strand, counting down.
TTTGTTTCTCTTGGCCTAGGAGATATATAAGCCAACATATTGCTACAAGAGATGTCTGAGATTTTACTGATTGTGTTTTCTTCTAAGATTATAATGGTTTCACAGTGTACATTTAAGTCTTTAATCCATTCAGAGTTTATTATATTTTATGGTGTAAGTTGGTGGTTTAGTTTCATTCTTTGATTTTAGTCCAGACTTAATTTGTAGAATGTCACATGTACAAAATATTTAAAACTCTACCAAGTGTCAATAAAGAGGATGTATGTCATGAAAGTTCTTTGTGCAAAGACAAGCCATGTTGCAGCATACCCCGTAGTTATGTACAACAATTATAATTGCTTAGTGATCAGGAAGTCATGCTTTATGCATTATATGTACTATGTAAGTTATCTATAAGTTTTACCATTTATAATCACTTTATTTTTTAAATTTAAATTCTTTATTGTATAAGTTTTACATATGTCTCCTTTTTCCCCCCATTGACCTCTCCCCAGCCACTCCCATCCCTCAGCACATGCCCTCATTCCCCTACTGTCTGTGACCACTGGTTATGTTTATATGCATGCATACAAGTCCTTTGGTTGATCTCTAACCCTTACCTCTCAA
>NW_006298963.1:48045-56302 GCF_000327345.1 Myotis davidii | reverse complement strand
AGTGAGATCATGTGGTATTTATCTTTCTCTGACTGGCTTATTTCACTTAACATAATGCTCTCCAGTTCCATTCATGCTGTTGCAAATGGTAAGAGTTCCTTCTTTATTATAGCAGCATAGTATTCCATTGCGTAGATGTACCACAGGTTTTTAATCCACTCATCTGCTGATGGGCACTGGGGCTGTTTCCAAATCTTAGCTACTGTAAACTGTGCTACCAGGAACATAGGGGTGCATATATCCTTTCTGATTGATGTTTCTGGTTCCTTGGGATATATTCCTAGAAGTGGGATTACTGGGTCAACTGAGAGTTGCATTTTTAATTATTTGAGGAAACTCCATACTGTTTTCCACAGTGGCTGCACCAGTCTGCATTCCCACCAGCAGTGCATGAGGTTCCTTTTTCTCCACATCCTCACCAGCACTTGTCATTTGTTGACGATAGCCATTCTGACAGGAGTGAGATGGTACCTCATTGTCCTTTTGATTTGCATCTCTCAGATGATTAGTGATGTTGAGCATGTTTTCATGTCTCTTGCCCTTCTGTATGTCCTCTTTTGAAAGTGTCTATTTAGGTCCTTTGCCCATTTTTTTGATTATATTGTTTACCTTCCTTTTGTTAAGTTGTATGAGTTACCTATAAATTTTGGAGATTAAACCCTTATCGGTGATAACATTGGCAAGTATATTCTCCCATGCAGTGGACTCTCTTGTGGTTTTGTTGAGTGTTTCTTTTGCAATGCAGAAGCTTTTAATTTTGATGTAGTACCATTTGTTTATTTTATCCTTAGTTTACATTGTCCTAGTACCTGTATTGATAATGATATTGCTCTGACATATGTCTGCTATTTTGCTGCCTATGGAGTCTTCTAAGATTTTTATGGTTTCCCATCTTACGTGTAAGTCCTTTTTCCATTTCTGGTTTATTTTTGTGTATGGTGTATGTTGGTGGTCTAATTTCTTTCTCTTTTTTGTATGTATCTGTCTAATTTTTTCACCACCACTTATTGAGGAGACTGTCTTGACTCTATTGTATGCTCTTGCCTCCTTTGACAAATATTAATTGAGCATAATGGCTTGGGTAGATTTCTGGGTTCTCTGTTCTGTTCCATTGGTTTATATATCTGTTCTTCGCCAGTACCAGGCAATTTTGAGAACAGGGGCTTTGTAATATAGCTTGATATCTGATATTGTAATCACTCCTAATTTTTTCTTCTGTCTCAGGATTGGTATGGCTATTCGGGGTCTCTTAATTCCATATGAATTTTTGGAGAGTTTGTTCTAGGTCTGTGAAATATGCTGTTGGTATTTTAATGGGGAGTGCATTGAATCTATACATTGCTTTAGGTAGTATGGACATTTTAATGATGTTGATTCTTCTAAGAATATACCAGGTATATTCTTCCATTTGTTTTTGTATTCCTCTACCTCTTTTTTCAATGTCCTGTAGTTTTCTGAATACAAATATTTTACCTCTTTAGTTAAGTTTACTACTAGGTATCTTAATTTTTTTTTTGTGTGTGTGTTTTTGTTGTTGTATTTTTAGTTTCTCTTTCTGTGAGTTCATTATTGGTGTATAAATATGCCATAGATTCTTGGTGTTAATTTTGTATCCTGTTACATTGCTGAATTCATTTATTAAGTCTACTAGTTTCTTGATGGAGGCTTTAGGGTTTTCTATGTACAATATCATGTCATATGTAAATAATGACAGTTTTACTTCTTCATTTCCAGTTTGGATGTGCCAGCTTTACTTCTTCTTTTCCAACTTGGATACTTTTTATTTCTTCTTCTTGTCTGATTGCTATGACTAGTGCTTCTAGTACTGTATGGAACAGGAGTGGTGAAAGTGGGCATCCTTGTTTTCTTCCTGTTCTTAGGGGAAATAGTTTTAGTTTTTGCCCATTGAGTATGATTTTGGCTGTAGGTTTTTTCATATAAGGCTCTTATTATGTTGAGGTATGATCCCTCTATTTCCACTTTGCTGAGTGTTTTTGTTAAGAAAGGGTGTTGGATTTTGTCAAATGCTTTTTCTGCACCAATTGATATGATTATGTGATTTTTGTCTCTCAATTTGTTTATGTGATGTATCACATTTATTGAATTGTAGATATTGTACCAGCCTTGCTTCCCCGGAATAAATCCCACTTGGTCATGATGTATGATCTATCTAATTTAATGCTGGATACGACTTGCTAGAATTTTGTTGAGGATTTTAGCATCTAAGTTCATCAGGGATAGTGGCTTGTAATTCTCTTTCTTTGTAGTGTCTTTATTTGGTTTTGGTATTAGAATAATTCTGGCTTCATAGAAAGAGCTTGGAAATGTGCCTTCCTCTTTAATTTTTTGGAATAGTCTGAGGAGGATAGGTTTTAATTCTTTGAATGTTTGGTAAAACTCCCCTTTGAAGCTGTCTGGACAAGGGCTTTTGTTTGCTGGAAATTTTTTGATTACTGCTTCAATTACATCAGTAGTTATTGACCTGTTCAGGTTTTTGGATTCCTCCTCATGGTGTTTTGGAAAATTGTATTTTTCTAGGAATATGTCCACTTCTTCTAGGTTGGTCGTCCAATTTTTGGAGTAGATTTGTTTGTATTATTATTATTATTATTATTATTCTTCTTTTTTACTATCCTTTGTATGTTTATGGGATCAGTTGTTACTTCACCTCGTTCATTTCTGATTTTGTTAATTTGGGTTCTCTATGTCTCTTGGTGAGACTGGCTAGATATTCATCAATCTTGCTGATCCTTTCAAAGAACCAGCTCTCTGCTTCATTGATTTTTTGTATTGTTTTTTTTTGTTTGTTTTGTTGTGTTGTGTTGTGTTTGTTGTTGTTTTTCTTGTTTTTTGTTTTGTTTTTGTTTTTTTGTGTCTGTGTCATTCATTTCTTCTCTGATCTTTATTATTTCCTTCCTTTTTCTTATTTTGGGCTTTTATTGTGCTCTCTTTTTAATTCTTTAATTTGTAGAGTTAGGTAATTTATTACCATGTTTTTTTGTTTGTTTGTTTTTTCTAGGTGGGCCTGTAGGGCTATGAACTTTCCCCTCAGGACTGCTTTCACTGTGTCCCATAGATTTTGGATTGTTGTGTTTTCACTGTCGTTTGTTACCAAGATATTTTATTTCTTCTTTGATCTCTTTGGTAATATCGTCATTATTTAATAGCATGCTATTCAGCCTCTAAGTGTTTAATTTTTTTTATTGTTTTTACTGTGGCTGATTTCTAATAGTATGCCATTGTTTTCTGAGAAGATGCTTGATATGATTTCAGTCTTCTTGAATTTGGAGAGACTTTTCTGTGACCCAATATTGTGGTCTATCTTTGAAAATGTCCCATGTGTACTTGATAAGAATGTATATTCTGTAGCTTTGGGGTGAAAATGATGAAATGTTCTGAAGATGTCAATTAATTCCATCTGATCTAGTGAGTCATTTAGGATTGATATTTCTTTGCTGATTTTTTATTTAAAGGATTTATCCAGTGACGCCAGTGGGGTATTAAAATCCCTTACTATGACTCTATTGCTGTTGATCTCTCTCATTATATCTTCCATAATTTTTTTTATGTATTTTGGTGCTCCCACATTGGGTGCATATATTTTTACCAGAGTTATATCCTCTTGTATCAATCCCTTTAGAATTATGAAGTGGCCTTCCTTGTCTCTTGTTATGGTCTTCACTTTGAGGTCTATTTTGTCAGATATAAGTATTGCTAACCCAGCTTTTTTTTCATTTCCATTTGCCTGAAAGCTCTTTTTCCATCCCTTCATCATCAATTTGTGTGAGTCTTTTGTTCTGAGATGGTTCTCTTGTAGACAGCATATTTATTTGTCATGCTTGCTTATACATTCAGCCACCCTATATCTTTTGTTTGGAGCATTTAACCCATTTACATTTTCTGTTATTATTGAGAGATACTGGTTTGTTGTCATTTTTATTCTTTATGCCTGTGTTCCTTCTTCCCTTTCTATTTCTTCTTTTTGCAACAGTCCCTTTAGCATTTTTTGTATTGCTGGCTTGGTGGTAATAAACTCCCTTAGCCTTTTTTTTTTTTTTCTGTCTGTGAAGCTCCTGATTTCCCCTTCAATTTTGAATGATAGCCTTGCTGGATATAGTATTTTTAGATTTAGTCCCTTCCTTTGCATCACATTGTATACTTCATTCCATTTCCTTCTGGTCTGATGTGTTTCTGTTGAGAAATCATTTGATAGTCTAATGGGATATCCCTTGTAGATAACTTTTTGTCTCTTCCTTGCAGCCCTTAAGATTCTTTCTTTGTTATAGTGATTGCTATTGTAAGTACTATATGGTAATTACTATGTATTTTGTTGTAGGTCTTTTTTGGGTTCATCTTGTTTAAGACTCTCTGTGCATGTGTGACTTTTGTCTTCCCCAAATCAGGGAAGTTTTCTTCAAATAGGTTTTCTAATACTTGCTCCTCTTCTTGTCCTTCTGGCACCCCTATCATGTGAATGTTGCTTTATTTCATGTTGTCACAAAGCTCCCTTAAACTCTACTCCTGGTTTTTAATTTTTTTCCCAATTGCTTTTCAGATTGGGTGTGTTTTTATACCCTGTCTTCTAACTCACTGATTTGGTCCTCTGCTTCTTCTAGTCTATTGTTGAAACCTTCCATTGTGTTTTTTAGTGCAGCTATATCATTTTTCACTTTTCTTTATTCTTACATATGTTGTTGATTTTCTCATCCATCTGGTTTAGGAACTTTATGACCCTTACTCTGAAATCTTTCTCTGAGACATTGCTTGCCTCCATTTCATTTAGTTTTCTTTTCTGCTGATTTCTCCTTTCCTTTCCTTGGGGGTTGTTTCTTTGTCTGCCCATTTTAGCTGTCTCTTCCTGGCCCTGGCACCCTGCTTGTGGTTTGAGAGGTTGATGATCCTATTAGGCCAATGGTCCAGAAATTGTTAACCCAGAGTCTGGGTCTGCCTTGAGTCTCACACCTTTATTTTCTCTGCTCTGAGTTGTATTCCCTTCTCCCATGTATCTGGTCCCTCAGTTGTCTGCTTCAGATGCTCAGGGTGGCAAGAGCATGTGCACAGTTCCTTTGATGTACAACTCCCTGTGAGGACCCAGAGCCCTCTGGCATGAAATTCACTGTGTGGCCCTGGCACTCGTGACAGCATGATACCTGAGGTTTCTCTGGCAGTGCACTTGCAGCATGATCCTTAGACCCCTGGCTGGACACACTGGCTTACTCCAGGTAACCCCAGCAGCTGTATCCTGTGGCCCAGAGTGGGGCATGTGCTGGGTTGCTCCAGATAGCCCCTGCAGGACTGCCCCAGGTGCCAGCATGGAGTGGGTGCATTTTGCTCTGGGTCACATAGTCAGAGATTCTTATGTCTCAGAGTGGGGTGTGCGCTGGGTTACTCCAGATCACCCTGACTGCAAATCCCTGTGATTGGGGTAGAGTGAGGGCAGGTTGCTCTGGGTTGCACAGTCCTCGCTTTACTGTGGCCCTGAGTGAGGCACACACTGTGTTGCTCTTGGTTGTCCTCCCATGCCCCAGTTGCAGTGGATGCAGGTGGCTCTGGGTCACACGGTCCACACTCTCCTGTGGCCCAGAGTGGGGTGCACACTGGGTTGCTCCCAGCAGCAGGTCCTGGAGCTTGGGGTGGAGCAAGCACCAGGTGGCTATGGGTCCAGCTATCAGAACAGTTCTGGGGCCTGGGGCAGGCATGGGCCATAGGGTTCCTCCTGGTTTGCACTCACTGTGAGATCCTGGAGCAGGATCCTGGGGCCCTGGGTCTCGGCGAACTGGTGAGGAGGCCTGGTGCAAGAGGTTACACTGGTGAGTACACCCTGCAGATATCTTGGAGTCTACCAGGATGTGCTGCACCATTCACTGCCAGGGCACAGTAGTGGTTCCATAAGGGTTATGGCTGGCAAGCAGCATTCTCTAGGTGTCCTCTGCCCTTCCTTATTGAAAATTATCCCTTCAGCTGTGTCTAATTTGTTAATTCAGGGTGGGTGTTCTCTGATTTAGTTGTTTTTCTGGCCTGGCCCCAGGACTGGTGCATGACATTTCTGCCTATTCAGCTGCCATTTTCTCCTCCTTCCATTTTTAATCACTTTAAAAGGTATGTACCCCTATGTTCATAGCAGCACTATTTACATTAGCTAATATCTGGAAACAGCCCAAATGCCCATCAGAATTTGAGTGGATAAATGCATGTGGTACATGTATACATGGAATGCTATGCATCTATAAAAAAGAACAATCTCTTACCCTTAGAGACAGTATGGAAGGACCTGGAGAGTATTATGCTAAGAAAATAAGCCAGTCAGAGTTGGACAAGTATCTCGTCATCTCACTTACATGTGGAATGTAATGAACAAAATATACTGATGAACAAAATAGATCCAGAGACATGGGAGCATGGAACAGACTGAGAAATCTTAGAGGAAAGTGGGGGAAAGAGGTAGGAAGAGGTTAACCAATTAACTTATAAGCATATAGGTATAACTCATGGACATAGACAATAGTGCAGTGAAGGCCTTAGTGGGGGCAGGAGTAGGGTAGAGGCATCAATGAGGAAAAAGGGAGGACATCTGTAATATTTTCAACAATAAAGATAAATAAAATGAAAAAAAAGAAGTCGGTTAGGAATTTGGGTTTGATATGAAATACAACCTATTGTTTCCCATTAAAATGATAGAAAATTAGCTCCTGGTTAGTTTGTTCAAGCAAAATGGGTTTTTAAATGGATTATTCATATAAAGTAGGAGATATCTGTACTTGGAGCTTTTATAATCACAATGCTCCCTTGAACCCTGATTTAATTTAAAGTTGAATCAGTGTTAGATTTCCTTATCCTTCCATTTTCAAACTCACCAGTTATTTCATTATTTTGTGATTTAACTTCTAGTTAATCTTGGTCTTACTACTTTTGAACTAGTATTACTTTACCTGGTATTTTCCTTTGTCTGCATAATGCTCATACAACAAGTTGAAATGTGACAAGTTCAGTGCAGCTTTAATGTGTTGCTGATTATCTGCTAAATAGCTGGTTAACTTTATTTACTTACTTTTCACGGAAATGGGTGTGTAAACAAACCAAAATAACCTAAATTTTGATAGTGCTATCAATGGAGCTCATCTCTACTCCAGGCTCAGGTGTGGTGAAGTGCACCAATGTTCTAATTATCGTGGCCAAGACAGGAATAGAAGAGATGCTAATATGCCTGAGCATATGAAACACTATAGTATCTCTATGCAAAATTCTTTTGTCTGAATTATTTGAGACACTGCTAGCAAATGACCACAAATATCAACTCTGAATAAAGAATGAAATGAGAAATCTTTCTATTAAATTCTCAGTTCTCTTTGAGCTAAAGTATAATAAATCTCCTAGGAAGAAAATGACCCTCAAAGTACTATTTTTGTTTTAGCTCACAAAATGTCTTTTACTTTCTCTGAGTTCCTTCACACTAGAATCAAATACAAAATAAAAATCCCAGTGTCTTAGGTGACTTTGTAGGCAAAAAGGAAATGCTGGTTCTTAAATAATTCACATAAATGCAAAGGCATAGAATCAGCAATATAGTATTTAAAGATAACCCTGTCCCACTTTTATGAATATGAGACAGTTATCAGTTTTGGTGCAGAAACTCCTTGGATCACTTGTTTAGTTCTATAACTAGTTGAAGACTATTTCTCCTAAAAACAAATAGTAATTTCTAAATCCCAGCTTAGTTTACAGGTCAGTCTAAAACATACAAATTAAATAATTAGATTAATTCTTACTTGAGAGTCAAGAAATAATTTCAAACTCTTGCATGAAGAACACAATACACTTACTCTAGATTTCAATGGCATTTTTATTTTACCAGGTGAAATTAACAGAATTTCATGTATATCTTTAAAGCATTATTATTATTGTTATTTGAATATGGAGCCACAAAAAATTATTTTTTTATGATTATGACAAGTAGGGACTCCCCAGGGTATGGGAAAATGTCCATGAATATTTACATACTATTGGCCCAGTGCACAAAATTTGTGCACGGGTTGGGTGTCCCTCAGTCCGGCCTGCACCCTTTCCAATCTAGGATTAGGCCTAAACTGGCAGTTGGACATCCGTCTCACAATCCAGGACTGCTGGTTCCAACCGCTCACCTGCCTGCCTGCCTGATCGCCCCTAACCACTTTGCTTGCTGTCCTGCTCCCCCCAACGGCCTGATCACTCCCAACTGTGCTCCCCTGCCAACCTGCTTGCCCCCAACTGGCACCCCTGC
>NW_006298963.1:23889-47990 GCF_000327345.1 Myotis davidii | reverse complement strand
ACTTTGTCCAGAAGGATGTCCGGAAGGTCTCCTGGAAGGTTTCCCAGTCTAATTAGCATATTACCCTTTTATTAGTATAGATATCAATTTTCTTCTTTTATTTCTCTGCTTGCTCTTTTGAGAATCAAGTAGTCTCCAAGGGACTTTTTTAGAAGAAGGCTGGAAGATTGTTTAAAAAGTTATTAAAGATACCACTGTTATGAGGTTGGTATTATAAGTTATCTGCAGCATAATCACATTTTTATTTTTATGAGGGTTTTTCCTCAGAAATTCATTTATATTTTCTTGGGTTTAAAAAAATGGTAGGCCAGCTCACTGAAAACATTTTGGTCAGATTTATGGGCAGCCTGAGAAGAAACAAACAATGTCATGGAAGCACAGATGTTAATAGCCCAAGGAGAAGAAGTCTAAGGAATTCATGTAAATCCTGATCAAGTAGTCAGTAATACTGCTTTAAAAATGTTCCTTCTCTATTTCAACTTGAGATTTTGACATTATTCTAAATTACCTTAACATGAAATGTTAGAACCGAAGCAAAATGCCTAGATGACTTCTAGAATAACTTAGGCTATTATTTTTGGAAAAATATTCACCAAAACTTTTCCTCTGGCTGTGCAAAACCTCTCAATTGTTAACAAACACACTGTTTGTGGTCTGCAGTCCATTTTAAATTAGTCTATACATATGGTGTGAGGTAGTGTTTGAGGTTCTTTTTTTTTTTTTTTTCTATTCGGATACCCATTGGAGCCAGCACTATTTTTTTTTTTTTTTTTTCTATTCGGATACCCATTGGAGCCAGCACTATTTATTGACAAGGTTTCCCTTTCTCCATTGAATTATTTTGGCAAGTTTATAAGAACATGTTAATATACATGGCTGGTGGGCAGTGGATTAAGTGGAACCTACACTGAAAATGGCCCAGGAACAAACTGGAATTATACCTAAATATAGAAAAACCATCCTCAATAATCAACTAAAGCTTAGCTGGATAGATCACTTATAACCAAGCACGTAAATTGGAGAATGCATAGAGACTGCTGGGAAGTGCGGAGGCATGAGAGGACTGGCCAGGCTCCCATAGGCAGCAGCTGAATTTCCAGAGAGATATCTCAGATGTGGGGGGTTCCCACTGAGAACTCTGGGGGGTAATACCCAAGCTGGGCTCCCCAGTTCAGAGCATCAGAACTGATAAAGGTGTACACATAACATCTGTTTGTGAAAAGCAGTGGGATTGCTATCTGCCAGGGAGAGACAATAAATACAGGCATTCACTTAAAGGACCAATGCACAAAATTTTGTGTGCAGCCCCTCAACTTGGGATCTTTCAGAGGAAAGATAGAGTGGACTAGAGCTATATGAAGATAATCCAGGGTTGAGTGTTCTGCAGATAGAGCTCAGAGGGCAGCTGTCTGGATTCATGTGCTGAGTCACTGCTTCCTACTGCAGAGGACATCTTTCTCAGGCAGACCTTTACCATCCAGGAAGCTTTTTCCAGGAGAAGAAGCAGTTGCCCCACCCTCTGGAGTTTACACCTTTCTGTGGTCTATAGCCTGAAGCTCATTAAGAGACTGAGAATAACAGTCAGCCGGCAGGGATACTCAGATCTCTTAGATGCTTTGAGTCTTTGCATGATCTGCTTCTGGGCCCAAGGCTATAAAAAATACCAGACTATGACATACACCTTGGTCCTTTCCAAACACACCTAGCCCAAGCAGAGGGAGCCACAAGCTGTGGACCGATGGTAGGTCCAAACAGAGTACTCAGGATCAGTCAAAAAACAGTGTCTGGCATTGGCCTGCACCAGAGACCCTCCAAAAAGGCTACGATTCATAGCAGATCCACCTAAAACATAGAAACAATGCCAAAATTTGGAAACTATAAAACAAGTCCTAGCCCAGGTTCCATACCTCGGTTGCAGGCTCCTTCCCAGCCTGGGCCCTGGTCAGGGTTCGTGCAGGAGGCAACCAAAGTTTCTCTCACATCGACATTTCTCTCTGTATTTCCCTCTCTCTTGCACTCTCTCTAAAAATCAATGGAAAAAATATCCTCAGGTGAAGAATAAAAGAACAACAACAAAAACAAGCCCCAAATAAAAGAGCAACAGAATTCTCCAGAATAGAACTAAATGAAATTGAGATAAGCAATTTATCAGATATATAGTTCAGATTAAAGATTATAAGGGTGCTCAACAGCATGAGAAAATATACAGAAACTATGAAAAATGACCAGTCAGAAATGAAGAATGACATAACAGAAATTAAGAATACACTGGAAGGATAAACAGTAGATTACAGAAAGCTAAGGATCAGATCAGTGAATTAGAAGACAGAGTAGAAAAATCACTCAATCAGAGAATCAAAAAGAAAAAGCAATTAATAAACAGGAGAATAGTTTAAGGGAGCTGTGGAACAACATGAAATGTAACAATATCCACAACATCAGAGACCCAGAAGGAGAAGAAAGTGAGCAAGGGATAGAGAACATGTTTGAAGAAATAATGACAGAAAACTTCCCATAACCAGTGGGGAAAAAAAAGTCATACAAGTTCAACAAATACAGAGAGTCTCAAACAAGAACCCAAAGAGGCCCACACCCAGACATATCATAATTAAAATGCTGAAATTCAAAGCAGAGAATCCTAAAGATAGCAAGAGAAGAACAATTTGCTACCTACAAAGGAGCTCCCATAAGGCTGTAAACTTATTTCTCATAAAAAATCTACAGGCCAGAAGGGAATGAAGTATTCAAGATAATTAAAAGCAATGATCTGAAACCAAGACTACATTATCTAGCAAGGCCATCCTTCAAAATAGGTGGTGAAATAAATAGCTCATCTACTGGTGAGGATATGGAGAAAAGGGAACCCTAGTACATTGCTGGTGAGAATGAAGACTGTTGCAGCCACTATGGAAAACTATAGAGAGTTTCCTCAAATATTAAATATAGAAATGCCATTTCATCCAGTGATCCCACTTCTAGGAATATATCCTAAAAATAAAAACAAAAAAACAAAACAAAACAAAAACATAAAAAAAAAACAGAAACACCAATTGGAAACAATATATGTACCCCTATGTTCATAGCAGCACAATTTACAATAGCTAATATCTAGAAACAGCCCAAATGACCATCAGCAGATAAGTGGATAAAAAGCTGTGGTACATTTACACCATGGAATACTGCACATCTATAAAAAAAGAATAATATCTTACTCTATGAGACAGCTTGGAGGAATCTGGAGAGCATTATGCTAAGCAAAATAAGCCAGTCAGAGATAGACAAGTATCTCATTATCTCACTTATATGTGGAATCTAATGAAAAAAATATACTGATGAAAAAAATAGATCCAGAGACATGGAAGCATGGAACAGACTGATAAGTCTCAGTGAAAAGGGGGAAAGGGGGTAATAAGAGATTAACAAAGGAACTTATATGCATATATGCATAACCCATGAACACAGACAATAGTGGGGTGAAAGCCTGGGACAGTGGTGGTGGGATAGTAGGCATTAATGGAGAAAAAAAAGGAGACATCACAAACCTACAGTGAACATCATGCTCAATGGTCTAAAAACATTTCCTCTAAGAACAGTAACAAGATTGGGATGTCCACTTTCACCACTCTTATTCAATGTAGTACTGGAAGTCCTAGCCAAAGCAATCACACAAGAAGAAATAAAAGACATCCAAATTGGAAAGGAGAAAAGGAAACTCTCATTATTTTCAGGTCACATGATATTGTACATAGAAAACCCTAAAGACTCCACCAAAACTACAAGATTTAATAAACTTGGCAATGTAGCAAGATACAAAAAAAAAAAAAAGGAGACATCATTACCACATTGTCTTGGTGACTGTAGCTTACTAGTAAGCCTTGGAGTTGTAGGAGTTCTCTCTGTTATTTTTCAAGAATTGTTTTGTTCTTATAGATGCATTTTATGCTCATATAGATCTGAGAACAAACGCTTCAATTTCTATAAAATATTTTCAAGAATTTTTGGATATTTTATTTATTTTTTAAATATATTTTTATTGATTTCAGAGGGGAAAGAGAGGGAGAGAGGGATAGAAACATCAATGATGAGAGAATCACCGATTGGCTACCTCCTGCAAGCCCCACACCAGGGATGGAGCCTGCAACCCGGGCATGTGCCCTGACTGGAAATCGAACCCTTCCCTCTAGGTTCATAAGTCGACACTCAATCACTGAGCCATGCCAGCCAGGCTCATTTCCTGTTTTATAAAAATATTTTTTTATTGAATTTTAGAGAGAGGAAGGGAGAGGAGAGAGAGAAAAACATCAATGTGAAAGTGCAACATTGACTTTCTGTTTCCTGCACACCCACTACCGGGGATCTAGCCTGGCAACACCCACATATGCCCTGACCAGGAATCAGTGCATGGGATGATACCCAAATAACTGAGCAATACTGGCCAGGGATACAGATTGCTGTTTGATGCCTGAATTATTACTATATTACTTGTCATATACTGATTTTCTAGTCTAATTTTTCTTTCCATATTTTTCTTTATTCTTAAAAGTATTACATATGTCCTCTTTCCCCCACATTGACCTCTCCCACCTTGCTTCTGCCCTCACCACACTGTCTGTATCCATGGGTTATGCATATATGCATATGAGTTCTTTCCTTCCATATTTACTATTTGTTGACATTATACTATATGAAAAAGCTTTTTTGGTCTCTTTTTCTGTATTTATATTTTTATATCAATCTTAATGATTTTATGGGTTATAATCTATTTTTGTCATTATCTATCTACCCTATATTTATCTAATGTCTCCTTAACTAGACTTTTGACAGGTCTTTTTTTGAAATGTTCATACTTCCAATGGTACGCTGCTTGAGACTAACCAAGGGATGACTCCTCTGCGTTCTAAATCTAATCATAACCCCTGAGTTGTGCCAACTCATGCTACTCTTTATAGGCTGAGAGAGTCTCCACCTGACAGAATTCCTACCATTTGAGAGTGTATATGTAGTAAATTTTCATACTCATTGGGGCTATAACCATGCTCAAATGCTCAAATGCACATCTAGAACTTGCTCAAGACATGTAGCACTCTGGAACCTTATTTCTTTTTTTAAAATGTATTTTATTGATTTTTTACAGAGAGGAAGGGAGAGGGATAGTTAGAAACATCGATGAGAGAGAAACATCAATCAGCTGCCTCCTGCACACCCCCTACTGGGGATGTGCCCGCAACCAAAGTACATGCCCTTGACTGGAATCGAACCTGGGACCCTTGTGTCTGCAGGCCAACGCTCTATCCACTGAGCCAAACCGGTTAAGGCTTCCTCCATTCTTTAAAAGACTATATTATACTTGTCCTTCAGCAGAAATTTGCAAAAGAAGTATTCATTGAACCTTATATTTAAAATAGTCTTTGACATTATACTCATATTTTATATGCCCTTGATGCAAATTTTAATTATTTATGTACATCATATTTTTATTTTTTATTTCCCTCACTATACTATATGTTCTATGAAGTTTATTACTGGATTGGCTGTGTTCATTTCTGTATCTCTAACATCTAGCATAATATCTATATACAAAGTAGGCCCTCAAATACTTATTAAGTGAATAAAAATTGTCATTTGAGAAAAATAAGTCTCAGTTAAATAGTTTTCTTAACTGGCAAGCTTATTTAAAATTTTTATTATATTCCAGTTTATCCTTGGTAGCTACCCTCTGCTGCATTACTTAGTAAAAACATCCAGTTAAACATTGAAATAATTTGCAAGTCATTAAACCATTGTCACTATTTCAGGTTTAGAGCCTCTCTAAGGCTAGGGTTATTTAAAGAATCTCATTGTATCCATATTAAAGACATGTTCAAGAACTCTACTTTTGTTTGTACAGCTGTATTCATTTTCTAGGGCTGTCATATAAAAACAGCACTAACTGGTGTTTTAAACAACAAAAATTTCTCCTAGTTCTGATGGCTGGAAATCCAAGATCAAGGTGTCAGCAGGTTTATTTTTTTTCCTGATGCTTTGCTCTTTGGATTGCTGATTGCCATCTTCTTGTCCCAGCTTCACATGGATTTTTCTCTGTGTGTGTGTGCTTCCTCTCGTATCTCTTCCCCTCCTTATAAGGACACCAATTATATTGGATTATGCCCTCACTCAATTGTCTCTAGGAACTCTATCTCTAAATATATTCACATTGGGGTTAAGGCTTCAGCATATACTTTTTGGAGGACACAGTTCATAACAATGGCTGCCTTTGTTTTATTCCATTTTCAACACATTCCTATATAGAAAATCGAATTAATTTCCCCCGTTCTTATGTCAGATAAACACAAACACTCCACAACACTCAGGAGGAGATAAAGGAGCATTTAAATTTATTCAGTATTCTATAACTGGCTCTTTTTCTTGTTGCTGATGCAAGAGGAGACTTCTTCCACATTCTCAATAAACTTTTCAAGCATCTTCAAATATAAGTATTTTTCTATTTAGTTTATTCATTAAAAACATTTGACAAAAGTTCACAGGCAATGCTAGCTAATATGATTTTACATAAGCTGATCAGATTATTTTTAAAAATTAATAAATCAATTAGCTCAGCAATTTATTTGTATGATATACATTGATAAAGTACATAGTTGACACTCTGAGTCCTTGCAAAAATATTTAGAAAGGTAATATTCAAGTAGGTAATATGTAAGGGTGTCCTTCTGTGTTGTTAAAAATGTTCTCAACTTATATTTTGGTCATGATTGCATAGCTTTATCAATATAGTAAAAAACATTGAATTGTGCAATTTAAAAAGAATTTTATGGTGCAAAGGGTCTCAATAAATATGTTTAAAAGGAGAAATTTTAAACTTTTATTAATCTACTTCTTATAAAACATGGTCAACTAGTGACATTTACCTAGTGTACTGAATTCAATTTAGAATTATCTCTTTTTAATGGCATTAATTTCCCATTATTTTAGGTCTTAAGTTCCTCATTTATTCTATATTCAGTCCATATAATTTTGTGAACAGAATCCAATAAAGGCTCCTTTTAAATTTTGGTTTACTTTAATAGGGAAAGTTAAAATGCAGACCAACAACCGCATCAAAATTTGGAATACTAGCCATAAGTATATGAAAATCTAGAGGAAAAGAAAGACTAACATATGAAGGATTCACCAACATCTTGGTACTCATGGACACAGACATTAGGGTGGTGAAGGTCTAGGGCCGAGGGGGTTCTGGGTGGAGGAAGGCAAGGTAGGGGGATGAGGGGAACACAGTAATACTCTCAACAATAAAGAAAAAAGAAAACTGTTTTGCCCTGACCGGTTTGGCTCAGATAGAGCGTTGGCCTGCGGACTGAAGGGTCCCAGGTTCAATTCCAGCCAGGGGCACGTACCTTGGTTGCGGGCACATTCCCAGTGGGAAGTGTGTAGGAGGCAGCTGATCGATGTTTCTCTCTCATCGATGTTTCTAACTTTCTATCCCTCTCTCTTCCTCTCTGTAAAATATCAATAAAATATATTTTTTAAAAAAGAAAACTGGTTTTCTAGGCTCAAAGGATTTGAATCAAATTTCTGAGGCTCAATAATGACACCAGAAATCCTCTTTTTCTGTCAGACACCCCCATATCAGAAAATGTGCTATGAAAGAAAAGCAACCTTCTTATAATAAAAAACATAGTTTCTACTATTCTTAAATCTATAATAGATTTTAAATGACTGGCTTATTACTCATATTTATAATTCAGTATGTGGTTCTTTATTGACCTTTTTAGAAGACAAAAATAATGTTCTTACCTCAGGATGACACTTAAGTATTAAAATCCAGAGAATAATGGATTTCAAGTCAGTTTTATAGAATGACTTTCATTACTTTAATTACTTTGTCCTGATCAAGAAAAACATGTTCTGATATAAGTATTGCACTTTACTATCAAGTTGTGTTTAAAAATGTTAGTTATAAATGATCTTTGAAAAAACACTTTAAATAAAACTAATAGCACTTAATGTTTACCAACTGAAAAAGTTGCCTAATGTCTGCTCTTAGAATAGGGAAAAACCCCAAATCTGTAACTTATGCTCTGCCTTTCTATTGAGCAGAGTAGTAAATGCTACTCAGGTCTATTCTTCAAATCCAATAGGTAGAAGGCTTTTTAAAAAATGATAATTATTTTGTCACAACCTACTTATTCCAAAATATATACATTTCCTCCTCTTGCTTCATGCAGATAGAGCCTATGATTTGCCATCCAAGAAGGGTTTAGCTATTTTGAATGACCTTTTTCATAAACACGACTTGTACTAGTAAGCAATTCCTCTTTGTTTTCTCTCTGAATGATACATAAGCTTGGGAAAATGTGGCAGGATTACTCTGAGAATAAAAATGCAGAGATTCACAGAGCTCTCAGAGCTTGGTAACAATGCTTACTTCAGCCTGGCAGTGTTCCCGAGGTTACTAAAGGCTCAAGGCTGCCTTTGAAAGTAGGGACCTAGAGAAGCCAAGGAAGAAAAGAGTCTGCCTATAATTTAAATGGGGTTCAAGTTTGATCAATTATACTAGCCCACTGTCTCTACATATGGTCACAGAATCTACTGAAAAGCTGATTCATCTGAAATAATAATTTGTTTTTGCCTGGCCAATCACATTAGCTATGAAATAGATCTCATTAAGTCACTATTAAAATGAATCTAATTCAGACCCACTGCAGGTTATCATGAAGGAAATGGCATGTGAAATGAGGTTCTTCAAGCTGCTTTCTGCATATGTATTGTTTCACATTATTTTTTTCTACCACAACTAATTAATTTTTAATGCAAGTAATAGCTTCACCTGTGAACTTTGTTCCTTAGAGAATCCAGCCTAATGGCTCTGAATATGCAGTGTTTCTTGGTAAGAAATCATTTTAATGCTGACTTGGGGCTAGCAGCTTAGAGGATAAATGAAACTCTCTTTGGATCGGCTTGTACCAGTTGGATAGATAGCTTGCCTTTTCTCTTGACTGGTAATACATCCCTGATTTGTATTTAAAGCTTGCTACTGTACCTTGACATACAGATTTTTCTGAAAGTTCAAAAAACAGGGTTTTGTCATGTCTCTCAAGTGCCATTTCCTTTAGCAAATCACAGTGTCAGAGCTGTAACTTAATCTTAGTAACCATCTATCTACTCCTATCCCTGTGTTATACAGAAAAAATAGAAATATTCATAAAAAAGGATGGAAAGTTAAGTTGGATTAATATTTGAAGATCTCTTGCCCTAGCTGGTTTTGCTCAGTGGATAGAGTGTTGG
Organism: Myotis davidii; assembly: GCF_000327345.1. Lineage (NCBI taxonomy): Eukaryota > Metazoa > Chordata > Mammalia > Chiroptera > Vespertilionidae > Myotis > Myotis davidii. The sequence continues at coordinate 38,708 of NW_006298963.1, read as the reverse complement.
CCTGCGGACTGAAGTGTCCCAGATTCAATTCCAGTCGGGGGCACATGCCCAGGTTGCGGGCTCAATCCCCATTAGGGGGCGTGCAGGAGGCAGCCAATCAATGAGTCTCTCTCATCATTGATGTTTCTTTCTCTCTCTCTCCCTTCCTCTATGAAATCAATAAAAATATATTATTTAAAAAAAAGATAGGAAGATCTCCTTTTGTTGATGCTAAGGAATTTGTACTTTGTCCTGAAAGTAATCAAAAGTGGTTGAGTCTTGTAGTTTTGTTTTATGGGGCGTGCATTAGAATTCAGAAAGATAACTCTGGAGCAGTTTTAAAGGCAGTTGGGAAGGGGTAAAACTAGAGGCTGAGGAGAGTAGGTAAAGGTCTGTTTTACTATTCCTGGTGAAAGGTAATGTAGTACTACTGAAATAGGTCATTGAGTGTCAGGATGAAGATAAGAACATTGATAAATGCCACTGAAAAGAAAGATTTGGCAGGCTTCATGAATGATTTAATATGCTGGGTGAAGAGGAAAGAGGAGCCGAGTGCTATGGATTAGTGGACCAGCCAGACCATTAATGTGATAAGGACTGCAGGCTGAAGTGTCATGAAAATATTTGGCTATGTGGGTAATAATATTAAAAACAGTAATGCTAATAATGGTAATATTAAGTTTTAGAGATATATGGACACCACTGGGAAATAGCTAATAGATATGAAATTCACAGACTTCATCAATAACACATAATGTTTGAAGTCTTTTCATCCCATAAATTATTAAATATATTTGTCTTCTCACAGTATGTCCTTTCAATGTTTTAAAAGAGAGAAAGTAGTCTTAAACAATTTAGTGCCATTTCTGCCATGACAATTAGTAAGTCATTTCATCTCTCTGAATCCAAGTTCATCATCTAAACATCCTATATGATAAAAGCCTAATATGCTAAGTGTCCTACCGTTCTTTCGACCATTTTGACCAGTCACTATGATGCACACTGACCACCAGGGGGCAGACACTCCAACCAGTAAGTTAGCTTGCTGCTGGGTTCTGGCCAATAGGGACTGGGTGAGACAGGCCAGACACGCCCTGAAGCCCTCTCGTGGTCCCTTCCAGTCCCAATCGTGCACCGGTGGGATCCCTTGGCCTGGCCTGTGCCCTCTTGCAATCTGGGACTCCTTGGGGGATGTCAGAGAGTCGGTTTCATCCCAATCCCTGCAGGCCAGGCTCGGGGGACCCCACCAGTGCACGAATCTGTGTACTGGGCCTCTAGTATGGATAATAAAACAGTGTAATCTTACCTTAACTAGTGTTTGGATTATTGTGAACTGATATGGGAAATGTTTTTAAAACCTAAAAAGTTAATATATGTATAATAAACTATTTTTATTAAAAGAGTCAAGTATGAAAGACATGTGTGTTCCTAATTACAGAAATTTTACTCTTAGGGACCTCCCCCTTGTATAGTCTTTGTGCATGATTAAAATATTCAGAAATATATTCAAAACTCTGATGAAACATTGGTGTTTTTATGTACTGTCATCTGATTGTCAATGTGTCTAAGGGAAAATATCCACACTTTTTCACTAGAGTATTCTGTTATCATTGAGTAAACCACTAGGAGTGCTTTGACATCCAGGACTTTCCTTGATTGATCTATATGTCAGGAAAAATATTTGTGCTGGGATAGGGAAGGGGGCATGAAATCTGTAATTTTATGGAGAAATTTCTTGCAACTATAAATGTATTTTTGGTACAATTAAAACACCTCTATTACTAGTTAATAGGTTTGACTGGCATAATTACCAACTACTATTGTAAATTTCTGAGAAAAATCTTTCTAGTTGTGTTAGCTCTCATTTTGACCTGCAATAGGATTTAGAGCAGTGGTTCTCAATCTTATGGCCCTTTAAATACAGTTCCTCCAGTTGTGACCCAACCATAAAATTATTTTCATTGCTACTTCATAACTGTAATGTTGCTACTGTTATGAATTGTAATGTAAATATCTGATATGCAGGATGGTTTTAGGCGACCCTGTGAAAGGGTTGTTCGATCGCCAAAGGTGTCGCGACCCACAAGTTGAGAACCGCTGATTTAGAGGAACATTTGGAAGATGCATTCAGATATTATGTGGTATAGGTTTGCTATGTGTTGGTTTCTGTTCCTATAGATTTTAAAGTGGTCATCTACAAGAAAGTCTTTTTTCTTAAATTAATTCTTTATTGTTGAAAGTGTTAAATATGTCCACTTTTATCTCCATTAATCCCTTCTAACCCGCCCCTGAGCCCTGCCCCATGTCTTCACCACCTCATTGTCTGTGTCCGTATGTACATGCAAGTTTATAATAGGAATATTTGTATGGAAAAGTAGGTCACTAGGAAGTCTTTATAAATTAGAAGCCTTTTTTATTTGTATTTGAGTTGTTTAAATAGCATTCCTAAAACCTGGGTAAAAAGGTCACTCTACAAAAACTATAATGGGAAACAATGCTGGCCTCTATGCAACAAACTTGGTCTCTTGTCCTGACTCAGACACTCTCATGCAAATAGGCAAAATATATTTACCACTGCGAACCTCTAGGTGAAATATGAGGAAGAAATTGATTATATTTGAGATTCCATCTAGCTCTAAAATTCTGTCTTCTCAGAATTCCTAAAATTCTCTCCCATTTGATTTTATGAAGAAAATACAACAAAATGGACACTTTTCTATAATAAAGTGAGGTTCAGCCTTCAATAAAATATATTTTTTTGTGTTGCATAAAACATTTAAATAGAGAGTTTGTTTCCTGCTAAGAACAGGCATTTTCAATAACTACATATTTACATATTTAGCCATTATTGCTTTCTATCTCTTTTTGACTAGTATTAGGACAAAATGATTTGTTTTATTTTTGTTTTCAGGTGGCTATTTAGGCATTGTAGATATTCAAAGGAACAATTTGGGTGGGAAAATTACAACCATGTAATATTACATATGCCTTGAGCAGTATTATCATATTGTATTTTTGGTCAAAGATAAAAAGAACTACAGTGATGAGGCTATAATGGCACAGTTTGTTTCTCTGTACTGCACTTCTATTTAATTAAAGCAATGCTTCATTAGCTGAAAGAAAAAAACATATTAATCAACACATTTATTCTGTGTGTTTTTCTATTATATTATTGTAGTCAGTAGTCAGTGTTCCTGCCTATGTGCATTTTGCATACACATGTCTCATTTTGCCAGATAACTCTAAAGAAATTTAGCTGGAAATTTTCCTATTTATTAGCTTTTTCCATGTTTAATGTTGACCTCAGTCCTCCTGTGGCCATAATATTACAGCCCAGCAGTGCCAGTTAAAAATAGGAAAGGATGGTAAGAAAACAATGTGTATGATATCCAATGACCCAGAAGCAGCACTTATACCAGTGTCAGCAGTAAGTGGTTAACTGTCCAGGCACAAAATTACAATTAAAGTGATTTAGTATAGTATAAACAAGGAGAAAGGCACTGTCTTAGACTTTTCAAATGATGCCAAGAGATTTAAAGTATATTCTGGGTTCCCCTAGAGTTTACAATCTAACAGAAATAATGCAGACAACTATAATACAAGAACAGGATGTATGAAATTTGCTTTGATATGAATCACATAATTCTTCTTTTATACTGATTTGACAGATGTCCCTTATGTCTCACCTAAAGCTTTCCCAAGATAGAGGAAAGCCACTTCCAATCAAGGAAGCGTGTGCAGCTCCTATATTGTCCAGGCCCATTCTGCAATTTCACCAGTAATCCAAGGTAGACTGACACAACACAGTCACATAAGCTCCAATGAAAGATACAGTTAAAGACTTTTGAGACAAATGTTGACAGGATTTTAACAAGCACAGATAATGACAAAGGTAGTAAAAGATCAATTGGTAAGAACAAATAACGTTAAGAGATAGAGGGTTGCCCTAACTGGTTTGGCTCAGTGGATAGAGCGTTGGCCTGCAGACTGAAAGGTCCCATGTTCGATTCCAGTCAAGGTCATGTTCCTTGGTTGCAGGCATATCCCCAGTACGAGGTGTGCAGGAGGCAGCTGATCTACGTTTCTCTCTCATTGATGTTTCTGACTCTCTGTCCCTCTCCCTTTCTCTCTGTAAAAAAAATCAATAAAATATATATTTTTTTAAAGAAATGGAAGGTGGCCAGAAATTCAAGAATGAAGGGGAGGGTTCTCAGAAGTGCAAGTGATCTAATTTGGCTGCAGCAGTGGGAGATGAGCTTTTGAGCTAGGGAGTTACATCATCAGTGAATGCTTAAATGTGAAAGCTTAAACGTGAATTATGGCAACAGTATAGAAGGTAGATTAAGAGTGGGGAGAGCCTAATGGCATAGAGAGTGGGGGCAATAATCAAAAGAAAAGAAATCAAGCCTGAGCTGAAGCAGGGCCCCTGGAAATAGAGAAGAGGGATAAAGGCATGGTGAAAGATCTATGACAATTAATTTGATCCAGGATGCCTTGAAAGAGAATGTCAAGACACAGCTGATTTATTTTGGTGAATTATATCATAGCCATGATTGTTTTATTTCTGTTAGTTCACTTATCAATGTATTTTTCCATTGTTATGGAAATTCTCCCATACATTTAGAGGTTATATGATGAATTTTTGCATGCTTATTGAATCTAGAGGTCTGGTGCATGAAAATTCGTCCACTCCGGGGAGTCCCTTAGCCCAGCCTGTGCCCTCTTGCAGTCCAGGACCACTCGGGGGCTGTCCATCTGCTGGCTTAGGCCCACTCCCTGGGGGGATCGGGCCTAAGCTGGCAGTTACACATCCCTCTGGCAGCCCAGGAGCCCTCGGGGGAGCAGACCTAAGCTGCAGTTGGACACCCTTAGCACTGCCGAGGAGGCAGGAGAGGCTCCCACCACCGCTGCTGCACTTGTAGCCAACAGCCTGGCTTGTGGCTTAGCTGAGCTCCCCCTGTGGGAGCCCACTGACCACCAGGGGACAGCTCCTGCATTGAACGTCTTCCCCCTGGTGGTCAGTGTGCCTCATAATGACCTATCATTCCCAGTCTTTCTGCTGTTAGGGCCAATTTGCATATTACCCTTTTATTATATAGGCTATCTCATAGCCTATGAATTTCTATACGTTATGCATTTTTTTTCCTCTAGATTTTTTATATGAGGCAAATTCAGATTAATATTTCATTTTAAAATACCTAAATATTTAATAATTTTTATTATTTAATTCAGCAAACTCCAAAGTTTTAAGTTACCAAAGACTTTGGAAAATTATGTATAAACTGCTACATTCTTCCTTAGAGATAACATCATCTAAGGTTAGTGCTGCCACTTCTGTTTCTAGCCCTCTGGGCCAGCCCCTCCCTTAGGCCACTTTCTTGAGATGTCAGGCCAACTATTGGTGAAAAAATGTAATTTATAATATTACTTGGCCCTACAGGTCCTCAGGGTCTGGCCGAGTAATTTCTCATTTGAACTTTTAGTCTTGGTAAATTTGGAAGACCCTTCTTTGCCTTGTTGAATATTAAAGGCTTTATTTAGGCTCTGAGCCCGGGAACTGCTTCCCTGATTCCTTTAATGCGGTGGTTCTCAACCTTCCTAATGCCGCAACCATTTAATATAGTTCCTCATGTTGTGGTGACCCCCAATTTCATTGTTACAAATTGAACATAATTAAAGCATAATGATTAATCACAAAACAATATGTAATTATATATGTGTTTTTCCATGGTCTTTAGGCGACCCCTGTGAAAGGGTTGTTCGATCCCCAAAGGGGTCACGACCAGAGGATGAGAACCGGTGCCTTAATTATTAGGTCTCTAAGGTCTCTCATGTGCCCTCTATTGCCCATGTTGTTATGGTCCCACTGAGGCTCCTGGTTTGGAAATTTTACCTCTGCTGGAAGTACCCCAGGGCCAGGCGGGTGCTCTCGCTCCCAGTCTGCCATAGCTGACCTTTGAATCATTGCTCTCTCTTCTCCCAAGAATGGGATTTCTAAAACGGACATTAATTTGGTCCACATATATACTTGTGGGCCTAGAAATTGATCTAATTGGCCAGCTACACCATGTGGGTCTTCCAGTAGAGGCTTTAAGTCTTTTTTTTTTTCACTGCTCCAATTTCTTTTGCAGCCCAGAAAAGCTGGTTTCTGGTGGAGTGGTGGCCAAAGGGCCTGTTGGAGCCTGAGGGGGAGGCTGGGATTGTAAATCAGCCATCTTGGATGTTTCTTCAGATTGTCTTTGGGTCGCATAGGGAGAGGAAGGCAGGACAAGGGTCTCATTCCTGTCTTCCCTTGTTCTCTTTTAGATTTTTACTGAAAAGCTTTATATCTTAACAACTTTGAGATTTTTAAAGACAATTATTACCTAAAGCATTTTCTTGACTAATTTTGTAACAGGGATTTGAATTATGCTGTTAACTATGATTGCCCTTTCTGTTCAAAGAAAGGACAAGCTAATCTGCCTGGGAGTCCTGTGCCTCCAGGTCCACCCTAGGAATGCAGTCCATCCTCATTCAAGCACCGCCCATTCTCTTGCTGCCATGCCCCCAAGGTCAGCCTTAGTTGGCCTGTGTGGGTTTGTGATGTCACAAGCAGGCACCAGCCACCCGCTTCCCTTTCTGGTCCCATTCTGGTCCCATCTGGGTTAATACCAACGCTGACAACTGGATATTTAATGGACATGATGCTGGGCGAGGTTTTGCAAATTTCTCTGCCCTTCCCAGTTCCTCAAGCACCCAAGTACCACCTTCCATTCTGCTGCTTGGAAACCTCTGGCTTTTTTCTTTTTTTCTTTCCCCTCCTGCTTTACCTCAGGTGGGGGAGATAATGTTTTATTAACCACAAACAGTCTTGAAACTGGTTGGCCTTTGTTTTAAACTCCCCTGGATTGCAACCTTTACAAATTTTCCACCTTTAAATTAATCTTAGAATCTTAAAATTTTAACCCAGCACAGCAAATTAAAGTCCCTAAATGTTAGCCAAAACTGCACCACATACAGACAGAAATTTCACTAGCTAAGTAAACAAATTAAAAAAAAAACAACAGACAAAACATCAACACACACTCTCATACAGGCCCACAACACTAAAAGTTTACACCAAGAGCAATGTCTCTGTCCCTGGTTTGGGAACTTGCCTCCCCAGAACCTCAGCATTCTCCCAATGGATTATTGCCAGGGAATGTATTCCTTAGGCCTAGAATTTCTTTTTCCCATCCTCGGCAGGTCCTTTATGACTATGTACTCAACCCCTCATGTTGGAGATTTCTCATACTCCCCGAGATCTGCTTCGTCCCTCTCTGGCCACTTCCCTCACAGGAGAATGGAACCACAGATCAGAACTCCACACTTGCTTTTTGTCCAAGACACATCCCAGTCACATACACCCGACCTCCAAGGACACCCAATCACCAAAGTAGTACTCAATCCAATTTCCTACCTTGGCTCATGCATGAGGTTACCTGATTGCCTAAGGTCTTGCTTGGGCCCTTCCTGCATTGCTGGCTGACTCTCCATCCTGAGCTCGTAGTCAGCCCAGGAGTAATGGCTGTCCCTCCTCACTGAGGCCACCGCAACTTGGAAGTGGGGTGCATCTCCTCAGGAGAGGGGGTCCATTTTCCCTGTGGCAACAAACGGTATCCCGGATGCACCCCAAAATTGTTAGAAATAAGGCAAGCCCCCCAAGTCATGGGTTCTGGTAGAATAAAAAACATACTTGGGAGCCAGGCAGCAAAGCAAACATCTTTACTTCTATGCAGAAGGGTGCACACACATGGTCTGGAAGCATGTGCACCTGTAAATAAATTTTTAAAAATGTTTTACAAATAATTTTTTATTGGAACAAGTCACGCCCATTTATTGTATGGGTATTTATGCCATTGTCTATAGTTGCTTTCACAATACAATGGCAGAGTTGAATGTTTGTTGTGACGGAGACCATATGGCCTGCAAAATCTAAAATAATTACTATCTGTCTGTTGGTAGAAAAAGGTGGCTAACTCTTGCTTTAGAAAATTAAGGTTTAATGCTGTTTAGTGAGCTAGTTGACAGGGGTTGACACCCAAGAAAGTTTAAAGAGAATATGAAAATCTCACAAAACCATACAACCCAAGTGTAACCACTACTGTCATTTAATACATTTCTAGAACTTTTTATATACTTACATATATAATATTAATGTAATATTAATATAATCAGGATCATAGTATTTATCAAATTTTACATGCTATAACTATGTTGTTAGCTATTTCTCAGAATTGCTGGATGCTATTCCAGTATATATAATTAGCAATTCTACTAATGTTGGGTATTGATAAGATTTCTATATTTTTGTTTTTGTAAATATACTGTTTTTAAAAACTTATATAGAAAACTTTTTATCAAATTTTGATAAAAATGTTGTTAATTAAAAATTACATAGACAAATGCATTGTGGTATCCTAAATTTGACCCTGGAACAGAAAAAGAACATTCGTGAAAAGAACTGGTGAAATATGAATACAGTCAGTACCAAATAGTAATCTTTTAGTTTTGAAAAATATAATATGATTATATAAGATGTTAATATTAGGGAACCTGGGTGAAAAGTTTACAGAAACTGTACTCTCTATAAAACTCATCTTTAAATCTAAAATGACACCAAAATACAAAATTTAAAATAAAATTTTTCTAGTAAAAGTCTGTCAACATTTTGGGGGCTATTTTAAGGGAGTATAACATATATTGGAAAATCTAAATATATAAATCATAAATATATAGCTTGATTAATTTTCAAAAACTGAACACATTCATGTAACCACCACCAAATCAAGAAGCACAACATTAGCAGTATCACAAAAACTTCCCAGTGTGCCCATCTACTCGCTACCCTCTGCTAATGCTAATACTATCCTGATTTCCAATAGAAAATACGAATTGTGCCAGCTTTTGCAGTTTATATAATAGAATAATACTCTGGTGTCTTCTGTTTTGCTCAACAGTGTTTGTAAGATTTATCCATGACATTGCCTATAGTTGCAATTTTTTTTATTCTTATTGCAGTATAGTATTCCATTGTAAAAATGTAGCACAATTTATTGATTCAACTGTTAAAAGGCATTTGTGTAAGTTTTAGTTTTTGGCTACATGTACAAATATCTTTTGGTTAACATGTACATATTTTGTAGGGTACATTTAAAACTGGTACTGCAGGGTCAGGTAATATACATTCGTTTGCCTTTACTGGTTATTCAGTGAATAATGAAAATTAGCTTTCTAAAGTACATATACCAAGCATCATTCTAGAACAAGGGTGGGCAAACTTTTTGACTTAAGGGCCACAATGGGTTCTTAAACTGGACCGGAGGGCCGGAACAAAAGCATGGATGGAGTGTTTGTGTGAACTAATATAAATTCAAAGTAAACATCATTACATAAAAGGGTACGGTCTTTTTTTCCCCAATAGTTTTATTCATTTCAAACAGGCCGGATCCGGCCCGCGGGCCATAGTTTGCCCACGGCTGTTCTAGAATCAGGTGGCATCAGAATTTTCTATGACAAAACAGTGATACAGATGGAAGACAATTGAAAATGCCCTAATATTCTAAGTGAAAATATTTCTAAGCTAGGAGTATATACTTAGCCAAACTTTCACACAAGTGTGAGGCTAAAATTAATCCATTAATGTACACCTCTCAAAAATTTTCTTTCATGGACCATTTGTCAGAAAATTTCTGGAAAGTGTGCTCCTCTGAAAGTAAAGATTAATCAAGAATGGAGAATATATCAGAGCCAACATTGGAGAGAATGGATAATGTTGAAGGAGCATCCTATACAGAGAGCTGTACATCAGGCCTACAGAAAATGTAGTTCAGAATAGAATAAATGGACAATATTATCTAGGAGGGATGGCTCCCCTGCTCACTCAAAAAAGTTTAATTGATGGATTACCTGATGTACAGAGAAGGACAAAATAGGTTTACAGTTGTTCATAAGGAAAGCAATACAATAATTAATAAATAATAATATAAGAATAAATTTGTTTGTGTACTCACTACTGTAAACCTATTTTTGCTGCACCCCATATTTACGCTTATTGAAAGGGATTTTTGTATAGAATATTTAGAAATTTGCTATGGGGAGAAATAGAGATGGTTCCATAGAAAATTATCAAGTAAAAAAATAAGCTAATTATAAACTCTAAAACTATATATAACAGAAGCAATCATTGTATCTTATGTGAGTGTTCCATGGACAATACTTATGCCATTTTAATAGTATAAATACGGAATATTGATTTAATAAAATGTTTAATTTAATTGATATGACAGGGAAAAAAGTTATAGTGTGTGATCATGGTGAAAGAAAGCAAAATTCTTAATTTTTCTAATATAAAGAAAAAGAAAATGATTACAATTGGGAGGAAAACCCACAAAGAATAGCAGTATGTGTGTATTTAGATATATGGAGGAAATACTACAATAAAGAACTAAGGGTTTACGTGAAATACAGCAAACCAGAAAATGGTTACCTGGGTGTAGAGATAGGAATAAGCTTGAAAAGTGTACCAGAGAATTTGGGGAGTAATTGAAATGTTCTATATCTTGTCTTGGGTGTTTGTTATATGGGTAGATATAATTGAAAAACATCATTAAACTTCACTTAAAATCAATGCATTATTGTATATAAATTATATCTCAATTTTTAAAACATGTTTACTACATTCTATTTCCCTTGCTTTTGTGCTACCAACACAAATATTCTTGGGATTTTATTATTGTTGGACATTTAGGTTATTTATATTTCTTTTTATTTTTGTATTTAAACCAATACTTAATCTAAAATATTTTCACTTTAATTAACCATGAATATTATTCGGTGGGCAGAATCCAATTTGTGAGAAGAATCGCCTGTTTACTCATAATGCACATTTTAAATATTTTTAAAAGCATGTTGGAAACTTATCCTCCAGAAAATTTGAAACAATTTTGTTTAGCATGTGTGAGCATACCAACAGTGATATGATTTATTCTTTTATTTGCTAAGTTGAAGGAGGAAAGTTGTTTAGTTTTTCTGGCAAATAACTCAGATCATTATGTCAATTGGATATCAATTTGAGCCCTACCTCTGCTGCTTATTAACTATGAGTTCATGACCAAGTTAGTCAAACACTCCAGTTCCCTCATTTATAAAATGGGACAAGCAGTAGTGATACAGTTGTAATAACCTGGTTATTAATTAACAGGCAAGGAGTAAAGGAAAAGCCAGATCATATAGGCATGCCATTTGTACAGTCCTTCCTGGCAGAGTTGAACACTCTCCAGGTCTGTTCCCTGCAGATTGCTGGAGGAAGGGACAGGGCATTAAATGCATGCCCAGTATGGTCTGGGTGATATGGGAAGGTGCTTGCTTATCAGTCACACCTGGAAACTAGTCATTCGCCAGAGTAGATGTGGCCAATGAAAGGGCACGAAATCTGAGATACATAGGCTCTTGACCAAAAGGAGTTCACTCTTTTGGAGCTCTTGGCCCTCTGGCTCTTCTGGCTTATGGGGCTAGTATACTCTGCCCTCGAACACCTGTCCCACAGCCAGGTGGACTCCACACAATGGACTAATGAACTTTAACTACCGTGATGCTACATTTGACCCAGCTCCACCATGGAACAGAAACTCTGGACACTGTAGGACTTGTCACAAGGGCAGCTAGGTTGAGACACCCTGGAATATATATTGTGGAACAGAAAATTGGATAGCTAAGTGAATGAATATTTCCCTTGTTTAATAACAAGGAATGGGATGAATGATTCATGAAATCTCCTGTGATGCTGTATTTAATTTTGGGTAGGATTAGAGATTGGAGAGTGGAGAGCTTTTATGAGCAACCAGTATTTCATTAAGAAAACACATGTTTTCCCCAAATATTTATGGTAGATATGGTAGAACACGTTCTGCCTGTTTAAATAAAATGCATTAAAATATACTAGTACATTTAGCACTCCTGAATTATAAAATTCTGGGCAGGAAGCACACCTTTTCTGCTACCCCCCAATTATTTTCTTTTTAAACAGAAATTCACTTACCATATTTATTGACTGCTTATTATATGTTAGGCACTATGCCAAAGGTCCCAGTACTGTGTCTCACTGTGATCTCTCTTCCTGGCTGGTCTCAGCACGGGGAGCTGAAAGTCTCAGCTTGGCACAGTTCCTCTACTTGCTAAACCCAGCAAGATGAGGCCAAACATCCTAGTTCTGCATCTCTGAGCTCAGCAGGATGGGTCAGGCAGAAGGGCTCAACAGGTGGGGAGGAGCACTGGCTTTGCACTCAAGGGGTTGGGGGAAGCCAATTCAGTCACTGTCTGGGTCTCTCCCAAAAGCCTCCCCAGAAAATAATGTGCCCCTTGTAGTCACTGCTGGATGTAGCTAGCAGACCCCTGGGTAAGACACAAATACAGCAGCATTGTCTTACCAGCAGTCAGAGTCCAGACTGTGAACTTTCCAGGCTGGTGATGTAACAATAGAATGGCTCTTACCTGGGACGGTGTGGTGTGAGTCTCCCAAGAGGACTGAATGCTCAGGGTCTCCTCTTCTTGTCTCTTTTGCTCTGGGTTGGGGAATGCCTGTATAGGATTGAGACCCCATGCTCCTAGGGTGAGGGAATGCTGCAGCCATGATATCCCTCTGGGTTCTCAGCTTCAGCTACACCTGCATGAGGAGCTATCCCTTTTTTAGAAAATATATTATTGATTTTTACAGAGAGTAAGGGGGAGGGATAGAGAGTTAGAAACATTGATGAGAAAGAAGCATTGATCAGCTGCCTCCTACTCATCCCTTACTGGGGATGTGCCCGCAACCAAGGTACATGCCCTTGACCAGAACCTGGGACCCTTCAGTCCACAGGCCAATGCTCTATCTACTGAGCCAAGCCGGTTAAGGCAGGAGCTATCCCTTTTTGAGTCCCCACCATTTTTACCAGTTTCTATGTGGTTTCTTCTGTAATCCTTGGTTATAATACTCAGGTTTAGGAAATCTTCAGTGGTTATTCAGGTTGATTGTTCTGCTATTTCACTGTAAATCCTTTTTTAAAGGCCAAACATTAGAGGCATGTAATTTGGGCAGCTTTGCCAGAAAGCTGCAGCTTTACACTCCCCAGGGAGCTGCCAGTCTATTCCCTGCAGATCACAGGGGAAAGGGAAGAGATAGACACATGCTCAGTAAACTTGGGGTGACATAGTGAAGGTGTTTGCTGCCAGTCACACCCGGGAACAGGACATAGGCCAGAATGGGTATGGCCACTGCAAGGGTGTGAAATTTGGCATATTTAATCCCCTAAATAAAGGAGTTCACTCTCTTGGTGCTCTTGTGTTCTTGGTTTCACTTGCTGCTTTTGGGACTGTTTGCTCTCTTGAAACTCTTTTCACAGGGGACATGTGTGAAAGCTGCAACCTGCACGGCTAGGGTTCAGGATCTGGAGAAGGGCCACACACAAATGAATGCACTAGGCAAAAAATATGAATTTGGAAATCATGGGGGGGCCAGGTGGAGAGTCTTTCTCTAGTAGAAAGACTTCACTGGAGCCCAGGACCTGTTAGCTTTTATTCAATTTTAGAATACACATCTTGCCCTTCGTCAGGCCAGCAATCCGGTAGCAGACAGATTTTCTTAAAGGTCAGTAAATATTAGTAAAGATTTACTTTGAGACTCTTAGGTCAGGAAATTGCTTGAGCCACCATTGTCTCGACAGAACAATCAGTGCATAGCTTTAGCCCTTGCTAAAGCTCAAGGTCCATCAGCCTTCTGGGTTCCCTGTTTGCACTTTCATAATAGTGTAGACAATGGATATCTTCCAGCAGGCATGCTCTCTTGGATCCCCTGCATCTTCCCACATGGCCCACATGCAATGGATTAATGGACTGTAACTAACTAATGAACTATTGTTGAACTGGACCTCGCTGAAACATGGAATGGAAACTCTGGACATTGGCTTTGCTTTTAGGTCTACTGAAACCTCAACTACAATTCTTCTATAACTGGAATGGGACTTTTCAAATACAGAGATGTAATTCCATGCAAATGAAAATCACATCCTTCTATGCAACTTTCAGAAAATTATTTTTATGAAGTTATTATAAGGACCCCACCCCCAGCACTCCGTGGGGAAAAGGATACCTCAATTTTCCCAGTAACAGTCCCATTAGAAAATTTACTGACATTTTAGAGCTGAACAAGAACATAGATTGCTATGGTGGAACAAAGTAAAGAGCAGAATGAGTGACCAATGTCTAATATTAGACAGCTCTAGTGAGTCTTTTCATTTTCACTTGAATGTTTTCCCATTTTATCACCCTTCCACCCTGAAGGTAGATGAAAGGGTTAAGGAATGGGATGACAGCAGAGCTATTGGCCTTGTCTTCGAGATTATTATTTAAATTTATTTAAAATTTAAATGAGTTGAGAGAAAAACAGAATGACAAGAGACCATTTATTTCTAACACCATTTAGAATTAAAACCACATTTTATAAATACAGGAATAAACCATATGTTTTTTAAAAATCAAGATAAAAAATTTTCCCCTGTGATGCTAACATTTAACACTATACTGTGAAGAGTAGTGTCAATTGCAAGAACATATTTTGGTCATCTACTCAGTAGCAGTTTTGGCCAAGAAAATATGTTTAATTTAGATCTTTTAAAGGCATGCCTCTCCCTCCACCAGAAGTGTATTGAAACTAGTTATCATTAATATCTAAAGAAGAATTCTGTTCTTATTTTAATACTAGGGGCCTGCTGCACAAAATTCATGCACTGGGGGGGGGGTCTGTCCTTCAGTCCAGCCTCCCCCCTCTCACATTGCCCTCAGGG
>NW_006298963.1:15812-23463 GCF_000327345.1 Myotis davidii | reverse complement strand
AGAAAAGGTGTTTCCTCTCTAGTTCACACCAATCACCAGCTTGCCCCCCCCCCCACAAGGCCTGATGCCTCTGGTCCAGACCCCCAGACCCCTCCAATTGCCAGCTACACCCTCCACCCAGGCCTGACGCCTCCGCCAGAGGTGTCAGGTGTGGGCAGGGAACCCCCATATCCACCCATCACCAGCTTCTGGGTGGCTTCTGGGGCTTCTGGGGCCCGGCCTGCAGCCCAGGATGGCGGCTTGTGCTGGTGGCTGTGCTGTCTTGCCCTGCCTACAGTATGCAAATTAGCCGTCATCTTTGTTGGTGGTTAATTTGCATACCATGCTGATTAACCAATGGGATGTGTAGCGAAGGTACGGTCAATTACCATGTTTGTCTATTATTAGATAGGATGCTGCTTAGCTCATCAAGTCATGCTTTAATTGACCTTTAGATCTTAAAAAGGCTACCATCATTAAAGTAGACAAAATCCTTACTTTTATGTTTTTAAGTTACCTATGGAAAACTGTATTTTCCCTTGAAATTAACATATCAACCACAGAAGCCAAGCTCTGTCACTGAATTTCTTTTGCATTTGGGAAAGTTTAACCTACCCTGCAGCTTCCCTAAGTCATGCTTCCCAGCTGATTACCTTTGTTTCACCACTGTCAGTAACAAATATTATCTTTTTAGATTAACCAGTACCCCTCAAAAAGACTTACTATTACTCTCTCTATGGTTTTTCTCCTTTGATGGGAAGGAAGATAATAGAAAGGCAAGAAAAAAAGTGAGATCCCTATACAAAACAATACCTTTGCTTTTTTATCATTTTTATTTTTCTCTGAGATGTATATACAGTTTGCATTTCTGGAAAACCTTTTTAATCATATGATGCATAAACATGAAGAAAGTGTAGTGATATCCATGCTGTTTGTGGTTGGTTTGCTCTTTATGCTTATATTTTCTTGGCCTTGGAGAAAAATAAAAGTGATTTTGAAGTTTTCTTCACCTTTTTTATGAGTATAAAAAGTACTTGCTCTTCGTATTTTTCATAGATCTTTAGTAATGCAGTTGTTGAAAAATTCCATCTCTAGGTTGTTGATTTTATGGTCACAACCAGAGGTGTGTAATTTCAATCACTTGGCAGCATGTTGGAATTAAAATCAAAAGTATGCTTGCATGATTTCTTGTGTACATTGTACACTAAATAAAGCAGAAGGGATGCAAGCCTTGAAGAATTCCTGGTGTGTGTTTTTTTTCACTGTAGGGGAAGAAAAATAATATTTTCTGTACTCTCATAGTACTTGGTTGAGACACCCCTATAATAAAGGACATATTAACAGGAAAATATCAAATTTAATTTGTAAATATGGGAACCCAAGACTGATGACATTTATAATACTGAGATTTGTATGCCATCCTGAGCTCAAGAGAAGGGGTTAAGTGTCTGGAACTTCAAAGGGGAGGAAGACAATTCACAGCGAGATGTGCAGAGCATATATTTAGTCAGCAAATCTGGTCACGCCATGCAAAGACAAAGGGTCACCTACAGGAATGTGGACAAACAGGCCTTGTTAAGTAAGTTTTCCCTTAACTATGCCTAATTCATATTCTGTAGTAATTTCTCATGGTAGTTCTCTCCCTGAAACTGGTCCTCTAAAGTTTTTTTAGGCAGTTAAGGAAGAGATAAAGAAAAACTTCCTGAGTCTGCTGTTTCTTACAAATAATATGCCAAAAGGACATATTTTGTTGTGGCTCCTGAACACCACCAGAGCTTCTGTTGATGCTGCTTAAGGAGTTAAAAGAAATCTAGGCACAAAGACTATTTTTCACAGTATAGGCAGTCCAAAGAAAATGCCAAGAACTTTATTGGCTTATTTTTCTCGATTTCTTATTGTATCAGGTCTCATTCATTGCACTAGATGTCAGCTGATACAGACAGATGGATGGAGGTAATTGAAACACGTATGTTTCAAATGGCAAAGGCAGAGGCTATCTGAAAGCATTTTATTTGTTTGTATTTGTTTCCTGAAGTTTAATGAACACAGAAGTCAGTAAGGATTGACATAAAACATGTTCCAATGTGGGTTGCTAGGGTGTGCTTACTGCTCTGACTGTTTTATTAGTATCAAATGGCAGAATCAGCGGAGAGTGTCCATCTTTCCAACAAGTTGAAATATACTTATTTGAACACCTCCTGCTGCTATATATTTCTTTTGTACTATCTTGCATTCTGTTTGGATTCTCATCTTTGTTTATGGAATCAGAATTCACTGTCACTCACTGTTCTTCTAACTCTGCAATTCAGTGGTTATCACCCACCTGAAGTTAGGGGATGCCAAACAGAGAAGGATGATGAGTAGTATCAATAATATACAGAGACAAGAGTATATCAGAGTCATGCTGCAGATTAGCAATTTTCACTCAGCATGCCAAGGCAGGCACACTGGTGTGCCACAATAATTTTTAAAACATGCAATACATGACTATTTTGTCAAGGGCACTGACCTATTTTTCCTTAGATTTTCAAATAAAAAATGAAAACATCTAACACAACAATATTCATTCAGTGTAAATGAATCAAAATTATATCTATTTTTTCTTGTCAGATTGGCAAAACATATTTTTTGGTGCATCGCAGAATTTTAGTAATTACCTTATGTGTGCCATGCAATAAAAAAGATTGAAAATCACTTTTATAAATGATAGAATTGTCTACATATAGATAGGGAGTTAGAAGTGATGTAGAAAAACTGAAGCCCTGGGCAATATAGAAATAATGATCCTTTAGCTTTATGGATGAGGTAGAAATCCAATCATTATATTCTTGGTAACTCAGTGTTAAGTTCTAGAATCCATTTGAAAATTCTCCAGGGACATTTGGCATGTGTTTCTAATGTTTAATCCAATTTTTATTTAGATACTTTTGTGGTTAAGAGGAATTGTATTGGGTATCCGATCTAATAAAGAGGGAATATGCTAAATGACCCTTAAACCATCACAAAGATGGTGGTGCCCATAGCCAATAATGAGGGAATATGCTAATTGACTGCCCTGCCCTCAAAGATGACGGCACCCACAGCCAATAAGGAGGGAATATGCTAATTGACTGTCCCGCCCTCAAAGATGGCAGTTCCCACAGCCACAAGATGGCAATGCCCAGTCCCCTCAGACCCCCAGCTGCCCAGGGCCAGCCCGAGGTGCAGGCAAACCTTGTATGGCAGCTGCCCAGCCACTCAGGGCCACCTGAGACTCAGGTAACCAGGGCTGGCTGAGGCTTACGCTGCCGGCAGTGGCAGCAGCAGAGGTGTGATGGGGGCATCGCCTTCCCCTGATTGCCTGGTCACCTCCCACCCCTGAGGGCTTCTGGACTGTCAGAGGGGGAAGGCTGGTCTGAGGGACCCCCCTCCAGTGCATGAATTTTCCATGCACAGGGCCTGTAGTATGTCATATAATCCTGGAAATAAACCTATAGTATGAACAGTGATGGCAGAACAATAGCCATCACATTCTCAGCTCAATGAGAGAAAGGTTGAAATCTCTATGATGTTGAGTATTAATATTAAGTATAGGGCTATGATTTCAACTCTAACGTTTTACTGGCTAGTTAGAGTCATACAAAGTAAAGAAAGTAAAGATCTGTCCCTATAAAGAACTAAATCTCTATCTCAGAAATGTGTCATAGGATGGTAGAAGGTACAATTGGATGGGAAAATGAAAATCTATCTCCACTGTTGAAAAAAATGAAGCTGGGAACAACTCTTATTGGGAAATAGAAAGTTTGGCTATTCTATGCCATCTACATCATAGAACTACCATTGGGAGATAGTGGTAATATTCAGAAAGCTCAAAGCTCCAGGTGAGCTTCTTTTAACACAAAACATTACAAAACAAAACAAAACAAAACAAAAAACAGTAAGTATGTGAGGTTATGGATGTGTTAATTAGCTAGATTGTGATAATCGTCACAGTGTATAGATATATCAAATCATCATGTTGTATACCTTAAATATACATTTTTTGAGACATGAGTTGGTGGATTTGATGGGAGGTTGTGCCTATTTATCCGAGGGTTCAGCATACCTCATATATTTCCTTATATCTTTATTTTCAAACATTTCATGCTTTTATTTTAAATATATCTTTTCAAAAGTAGGATATTATTGGGATTTTTTGTTTATTCTCACACATTTATTTCAGATATAGAATGTAGGATTGTTTTCTATAACCTTAACTTCTCCTTTGGTTTCATTTGAAGAGGAAGTCCATGTTAATTTGACTTTTTGTCTCAAAATCATTGGTTTCATAAAAGAAAATCCATCTGATTTTTTAAAAATATATACATATACATATATATGCAATGGTATATTATGTATTTTCTCTTTAGCTTAGAAAATCTAGTCACTATAAATGAAGGCAAATCTCTCTTACTTTGTTTGTACACAGCACTTTAGATTTTACAGCATCAGATGCATTGTGTGACAATGCTTAGAACAACAATATTATATAATTATAAGTGAATAAACTGGGAAATTAAGTGACATGTCTATAAATGCAGCTAATAAGAAACATAGATGGAGCTCAAGTTCAGAGCCTCTAACTCCCCATATTTCTTTTTTTTTTTTTTTTTTAAATATATTTTATTGATTTTTTTACAGAGAGGAAGGGAGAGAGACAGAGAGTCAGAAACATCGATGAGAGAGAAACATCGACCAGCTGCCTCCTGCACACCTCCCACTGGAGATGTGCCCGCAACTCAGGTACATGCCCCCGACCGGAATCGAACCCGGGACCCCTCAGTCCGCAGGCCGACGCTCTATCCACTGAGCCAAACCAGTTTCGGCCCCATATTTCTTTATACTATACCTTCTCAGTTGTAAGTTTAAAAACACTGATATGAGTCAGAAAAACAGAGCCACAGATAGAATGTATGTTGAGTGAAGACATTTGAAAAGTGAAAGTTTTAAAATATTTGATGTAGGTATAACTTGTGAGCAAATGAAATGAACAGTTCTAAGTGATGAACTGAATATAATAGTTTAGAAAATCAATGACAAAATAAACACTCATCTGGTGTGTATGTTTATTTTTTAGATTTAGTGTTTTATATGTTTTTATTGATTTCAGAGAAAGGAAGGGGGAGGGAGAGAGATAGAAACATCAATGATGAGATAGAATCGTTGATCGCCTGCCTCATGTATGCCCCCTATTGGGTACTGAGCCCTTAACCCAGACATGTGCCCTGATCTGTAATCTGTGATCTCCTGGTTCATGGGTTGTTGCTCAATCACTGAGCCACACCAGTCAGGCTAAATTTAGATTTTTAATAAATTTTGTTTTAATAGAATTTCAAAGTTATGGAAATTTGCAAGAATAGTACTCGGAAATTTCTTTATTAAACAACAAATTCACTAATATTTCAGCAACTTTTCTTTCTCTTCTATTCCTCATTTTTTACTCCTAAACTTGCTCTATCTGTCTATTATCTATCTGTCTATCTATCTATCTATCTATCTATCTATCTATCTATCTATCTATCTACCTATCCATCCATCTATCATCTATCTATCTATTTAGTCATCTATCATATACCTATAACTATATTTCCCCTGCCACAAAGCCATTTAACAGTTAAGTCAGACATGGTATGAATCTTTACCTACGTACCTCAGGAGGTATATTCATAGATCAGGAAGGACAGTAAAGCACAGTAAAATTACCAATATCAGGAAATTTAACAATGATATTATTCTCTAATTTAGAGATATGAAAGCTTTAGCCCTGATGTCAAATATGGACCACTGCTGCTTATTATTGTCAATTAAATTTTATTGGAACACAACCACATTGATTTTGAGCTAAAACAACACAGTTGACTAGTTGCAACAAAGAGTATATGACTCACAAGGTTAAAAATATTTACCATTTCACACTTTACAGAAAAAAAGTTTCCTTATAGTTTCTAACTGAAAGTACATATTCAAATTTGACCATGTCTAAATAATAACCTTCATAGTTCTATTTCCTCATTCAGGATACAACTGAGATTGCTCATTGCATTTAGTTAGTTGTTACATTTCATTAATCTCCTTCAATGTGCAACAGGTCCTCATTCTTTCTTTGTGTTTCATGACAATGAAATATTTGAAGAATAAAGCCCACTTATTTTGTAGAATGTCTCTTGATATGGGTTTATTTGATATGTCCTCAATAGATTCAGGTTATGCATTTTTGGCAGGAATAACACTGAAAAGATACTGTGTTCTCTACAGTGCTTTCTACCAGTAGGTGCATGATATCAGTTTCTCCCTTTGTTAATGACATTGATTTTAATCAGTTAGTTAAGTTGGCATTTGCTGTTCTTCCAACAGGAAGTTACTATTTTGTCTGTGATATTAACATATAATTTGTTGGTAGATAAGCTGACTATATAATTATCTTGTTCTGAATAAATTATCACTATGATGGTTAAATAGCGATTTTCTAGAGCCCCATATGCATATTTTAATATCTAGGCAGGATGTTGAAAGTCAGGCTTATGTATACAAAGTGCAGGAGAAATGTTAAAGGCCAGGACTTGCTGGAAGCCAGGATTCGTACAGAGTTCTGAGCCTTATCATCAGTGTGAATAATGGATGTAGAATTGAGAACTAGAAACGTTTGGCTGACAGAATATGTATACATTAAAATACCACAAGAATGCTAAGAGTAAGTTCTGAATAATATTCTTTCAGAAAATTCTGTATGGAGATTCAAATGCAACACTATTAGATAAATAGGAAAGTTCCATCAATTCAAATGTTTCAATATAAGGCATAACTATCTGCATGCCAGAAAGAAACAGACCACACATACAAGTTTGGGTAACATTTTTTTCCAGCAGTTTTCCATGGCCAAATATATCACTTATCATATTGGATTGTGAAAAGCAAGTCTATTGGGCTGATCTAAAACATATTCTGCATGCCCTTGGTTAAGGGCAATCACTTACACTGACCCTTTCAAAATTACTTTCTTAAGTTAGTGGGCACTGATTTACCAACTTCTTATTTCACTCAAAATAAAGTCAAAGTGAAGGTCACATAACAGTCTTCGAATTCAGACTTAGTCCAGGAAATAATTAGAAGGATAATTGGGGAAGCAAGAAACAGAACATTTTCTTCTAAGTGTTATTGACTTAGCTTTGATTGATATTTTAATTCTGTCCACTCTCTGATATTAAAAAAAAGAAGATGAGTTGAAGGGCTAATTTTTAGTCCACTCATTTTCAATTTCCATTTAATTTTGGCTTAGAATAAAGCAAGTACTGAAATAACAATGGTAAAGAAAGGTAGCAGGTGCTTTCCAAGATGGTTACCAGAGGGATTTCTTGATGCAGCCCAAAGGAAGTAATAGAAAAGAAATCTCACAACATATTTTAGGTGGTTGGAGTATCTTTCTCCAGGTCTCTCCATTTAGATATTTAGATAAAAAATTGCAAATAGTCTTGTAAATACTGGTTTGTAGGCAATAATATGTGTAATTTTAAGAAAATTTATTTATATAATATGTGGAGAAGGTATAATTCTAGGTAATAATAATAATAATAATGGTAGAGCAAGTTGGCCTCAGTTATAGCATCCTAAAAGGTACTGAATAGTCAAACTTTCCTTATAATATATATATATTATA
>NW_006298963.1:10759-15134 GCF_000327345.1 Myotis davidii | reverse complement strand
GGTGAGCAGTTAGGAGCCAGCAGTCCCGGATCGGGCCTAAACTGGCAGTTGGACATGCCCCGAGGTGCCCCAGATTGGAGAGGGTGCAGGGTGGGCTGAGGGCCCCCCCATGCACAAATTTCATGCACTGGGCCTCTAGTTTACAAATAAAAGCCTTCTAAGAGAACAAAGTTTAAGAGGATTAAAGGAAAAAATTATAATAGTGTTGAACCTCAGCATATCTTGGCATACACATATGAAGATAAGTGCTAATATCTCCTGAGTTTTATTAGTATTCAAGTGAATACCCTGTGAATTGACTTATAAATCTGTATATTCAAGTGTAGGTTCTTTTCTATTTGCAGAAGAAAAATGTTTTGGATATCATTGGTTAAAACAATCTTCATTTGGAAAGTTATTGATTTTTGAGGGATATAGATCAATAGTTTTATGATCTCCATGAGAGGTTTTATAGGCAGTGATTTCAAGAGACAAAATGTCCAAATTATTTTAAGACTGGAAGTATCTTCCCATTATCAATCATTGGCAGTTTATTTTTGAAAATTCAATTATATATTCATTCAAAATATTTATGAGAGCCTAGTATGGAACAGAAATTTTTTCTGAAGCTTGGTAAAGGCATATAAAAACATAGTGTGTTTATTTGAGGTATTTCTGCATCTATTGATATGATCATGTGATTTTATTCTTCAGTTTGTGTATGTGATATATCAGGTTGATTTGTAGATATTGTACCAACCTTGTATTCTTAAATAGATCCTACTTGATCATGATTATGATCTTTTTAATGTATTCCTGGATTTTAATGTATTGGTTTGCTAATATTTTGTCGAGGATTTTAGCATCCATGTTCATCAGGGATAATGGCTTATAATTCTTTTTCCTTGTAAAGTTTTTATCTGGTTTTGGGGGTAGGGTAATGCTGGCCTCATAAAAAGATCTTGGAAGTGTTCCTTCCTCTTGGATTTTTTGGAATAGTTTGAGGAGGATAGGTATTAGATCTTCTTTGAATGTTTAGTAAAATTCATCTTGGAAGCCATCTGGGATAGGGCTTTTGTTTGCTGGGAGTTTTAAAATTATTGCTTCAATTTCATCAGTTTTTATTGGCCAATTCAGGTTTTCTGATTCTTCCTAATTGAGTTTTGGAAGATTGGTTGTCTCTAGGAATTTTCCCATTTCATCCACATTGTTCAGTTTTTTGGCATATAGTTGTTCATAGTACTTGCTTACAATTCTTTTTATTTCTGTGATGTCCATTGTTATAGCGCCTCTTTCACTTCCAATTTTATTTATTTGGGTCCCCTCTCTTTGTTTCTTGATGAGTCTGGCTAAAGGTTCCTCAATCTTGTTTATCTTTTCAAATAACCAGCTCTTGGTCTTATTGATCTTACGCATTGATTTTTTTTAATTCTCTATGTCATTCATTTCTACTCTGATCTTTACTATGCCCTTCCTTCTACTTACTCTGAGGATTGTTTGTTGTTCTTTTTTCTAGTTATTTTACATAGAGGGTTAGGTTGTTTAAAAAGGTTCTTGCTTCTTGAGGTAGGCCTGTAGTGTTATCAACTTCCCTCTCATGACTGCTTTCACTATGTCCCATCGATTTTGGGTTGTTGTATGTTCAGTTTGATTTGTTAAAATTATATGGTTTGGAGGTCAGAATCAGAAGACAGATCTTCAATTTTAATTTTTAAGCCTGAATTTCAATTTTTTACTCTGCCATCTACTACTTGTATGATCTGGGGTAAATATGAGAAAATGTACCACCTCTATGTAGTTTCTTACTCAAAGTTATTGGGAGGATTAAATAAGTATATATAAAATACTTATAAAGGTGGCACATAGTAAGAACTTAATTAGTATTATTAAATGCAGGAATTCAGTGCATAATGAGAAAATCCATAGTCCAAAGAACTTTCTCAATTAAAGAATAATGAATGAAAACAAACTAAAAATACAATTCAAAAAGTTAAAAATACAAACAAAAGGAACAGTGAGAAATTAATTGTAAATTTTAGCAACATAAATTGTTAGATTGAAAATGTAGATTAAAATTAATCAAAGCATTGACACTGAGAAATAAGTAAATGGATAATTTGGTTCAATCTAATGATTAATCAGAGATAACACAAGATATGCTATCAAAAATTTGAAAAGCAATAAAATCATTTATGATAGTGATTTTTTGTTATTAATTATCACAGTCTTGTTATTTGCCTCTGGGAAAAAAATAGGTTCTTTGAAGACCAAAACTAAATGAAAAGATTGTTAGTCATATGGTTGAAACATGACTTCCTCCTCTTTCTCTGGTAGAATGACAGTGTGAGCAGTTGACTGATGCTCAGGAAATGGTGAGTAAGAAGGCAGAGAAGAAGGAAAGTAGAAAACACAAGTCAGATGCCTGACATATTCTTACAGTTCTTAGGAGTGTCACATTATTCCTGTGTGTCCTCCCTTAATTCTGAATAAATATTACTTTCAAAATGCCAGCCTGGCTCAGTGAGATTAAGGCAAATAAATAAATAAATACATAAAGTTGGGCCAGAGACTTAGAGGGGTCATATTACACTTCTGGAAAC
This sequence comes from Myotis davidii, assembly GCF_000327345.1. NCBI lineage: Eukaryota > Metazoa > Chordata > Mammalia > Chiroptera > Vespertilionidae > Myotis > Myotis davidii. The sequence goes on along the minus strand of NW_006298963.1, from coordinate 12,555 downwards.
TAGATATGATGGCAACTTTAAAGAATTCTGAGGGTTTAGGTGAAGTTCAGGTGGCCTTGGAGAACTTTCTTTTCTTTTCATTAGGAAATTACTTGATAGTTATTTCTGTAGTATAGTTGTTTCCAGGACCTAAAAAGGGTGCATTTTGCCACATGGTAAGTGCTGATTATATGTTTGCTGAATGATTGAGGCAATTTATTTTTGCTTAAAATATTACAATGAGTAGTACATTTGTTTCCTTCCCCCCCCCGCCTTGACCTTCCCCCAGCCTTCCCTACCCCGCAGTGTCTAGTGTCCATTGGTTATACTTATATGCATGCATACAAGCCCTTTGGTTGATCTCTTACCCCCACAACCCTCCCCAGCCTTCCTGCTGTAGTTTGACAGTCTGTTTAATGCTGTTCTGCCTCTGTATCTATTTTTGTTCATCAATTTATAATGGTATTTATTATCCATAAATGAGTGAGATAAACAAGTGTTGGAGAGGATGTGGAGAAAAAGGAACCCTTCTGCACTGCTGGTGGGAATGCAGACTGGTGAAGCCACTGTGGAGAACAGTATGGAGTCTACTCAGAAGACTAAAAATGGAACTCCCATTTGACCCATTGATCCCACTACTAGGAATATATCCCAAGACACCAGAAACACCAATCAGAAAGTATATATGCATCTCTATGTTCATAGCAGCACAATTCACCATAGCTAAGATTTGGAAACAGCCTAAGTGCCCATCAATGGATGAATGGATTAGAAAACTGGTACATATACACAATTGAGGCCATTTTTATACAGGCAGACGAGGTGGTTCTTCCATATTACCCTGATAATGATCCTGTGATAAAGATAAATTTGTGGCCGAAATGAGAAAAAGGTGTTTCCAGTTTCTGTAGCTTTTTAGCAAGGTTGCCCTACTCAGTTGTTAAATATGCCTGTTCTCAGCAAGAATGGGTATTTTGTCTTTGGTAATATTTTCCATACTCATATGAGCAAATAGATTCATCAATGATTGAATTCAATTTGATTTTACCAAACACACTCCATCAGGGAAGACTAGAGCTATAATAACTAGTGCCAAATGCCATCATCCTGAGATGTTCCAAGAAGCAATAATGGCAGCACTAATAGTTTTCAGTTATACTAGTGTATCTACCAGTACCCAAAGTATTAATTTCAAACAAAGTGTAACACTGTAATGATTTGCAGGCCATACTGATATTTTCTTGTTTTTTTTTCAGATTCTACAATTTAGTCCTTTAGCTTGCTGGTGGGCTACATCCACTATATATACAGTTTATTTTTTATTTTTTAGTATGAATACAAAGATATTGTTTTATTTTTCTGATTTCTAATTTCTTTATACTTTTCAGTCACATTTGACATACAAGATTATGTTAGCTTAAGGTATACAACATAGTAATTAGACATTTATATAACTTACTAAGTGATCACCCCAATAATTCTAGTACTCATCTGACAACATACATAATTATTATAATACTAGAGTCCCAGTGCATGAATTCACTCATGGGTGGGGTCTGGCCAGACTGCCCCAATCGGAGCTGATCGGGCCAGGCTGTCTGGGGGGAGGGGAAGTGGAAGGTTGGCCAGGCAGCCCTGCCCCCGATCAGGCCAGTTGGCTGGCCACAATGCACATCATAGCAACTGGTTGTTCTGGTCATTCCAGTTGTTCAGGTCAGTTGGCTTTCATATATATAGACTAGAGGCCTGGTGCACAAAAATTTGTGCACTCGCGGGGGGGGGGTCCTTCCGCCCGGCCTGTCCCCTCTCACAGCTTG
>NW_006298963.1:7696-10657 GCF_000327345.1 Myotis davidii | reverse complement strand
CTGAGGGCTGTTTGTAGGCTGGCCAAGCCCTCCAGTGGGGACCCTCACCCCATGAGGGTGTGGCCATCCTGGGTGAGGAGCTGAGGGCTGTTTGCAGGTTGGCCACAGATCTCAGCCACCCAAGCTCCCAGTGGAGGCTGGATGGAAGCAAGTATCTGAAATTTATTTATCTTCTAATATTGAAACTTTGTTGCCTTGAGCGGAGGCCACAGCTGGCCAGGGCAGGCAGGAAGCTTGGCTTTCTCCATTGCCAGGGCAACCAAGCCTCCTGCTTGCTCCAGCTCCATGGCTGCCAGCAGCCATCTTGATTGGGTTAATTTGCATATAGCCACTCTGATTGGCTGGTGGGTGTGGCTTGGGGGGTAGCAGGGGGGAAGGCAATTTGCATGTTTCTCTTTTATTAGATTAGATTATTGACTATATTTCCTATGCTGTACTTTACATCCCAGACTATTTTGTAACTACCAATCTGGATAGATCTAGAGGGTATTCTACTAAGTAAAATATGTCAGTCAGAGAAAGACAAAATTTAGCTATTTATACTGTTTTCCACAGCTCATTTTCTTCTTGGGCTTCAAGTTTATTGACATGTACCTATTTATAATACTATTTCATTACTTTTTAAATTGTTGTAGTTTTTTTTTTTTACTTTTCTCATTCATATTTTATTTGAAGCTTAGTTCTTTTTTGATGAATTGCTTGTGGCTTATCAACCTTTTTAAGAAATTATCTTGCCCTGGCCAGTGTGGCTCAGTTGGTTAGGCATCATCCTGTCCACCAAAAGATTGCTGGTTGAGTTCCAAATCAGGGCACATGCCTGGTTGTGGGCTCAATCCCCTAGAGGAAGGGCCTTTAGAAGGCAGCTGATGGATGTTCTACTCTCACACTGATGTTTCTACCTCTCTCTCCCTCTAACTCCTTCTCTCTCTAAAAATCAATTTACAAAAAGAAATCATCTTGATTATCTAATTGTTTTGTATTTTTAATCTATATTTCTTCATTTATTTCTGTCCTTATATCCATTTCCTCCCTTCTGATTCTTTTGTACTTACTGTGTTTCCTTTTCTTTCAGCTTGTTGAGTTGAACACATAGCTTATTTGTCCCCCAAATTTTAAAAAAATTTTCTGGTAAATGTATTTTAAAAAGGTAATTTCTCACAAAGTACTGTGTTAGCTACATGTCACAAATCTTCTAGTGCTAAGTATTAGGGATATTTCACATTTTAAAGTTTCCTCTTTAATACAATAATTATTTTGTATTATGACTTTAGTTTTGGATCATATTTGATTTTTAAGCTATCCTTTAAAAATCTATTTCCAGTTTTATTATAGTCAAGGGACAAAATCTGTAGGATGTTGACTATAAATATTTTTTGAGACTTTCTTTGTGAACTTGTACATGGTCAATTATTGAAACTATTTCTCAAATTACTAAACATAATGTATACCTCTTTTTTTGCATGTAATTTTTCTATATACCAGTTTGTGCTTATTAATTCTATCAGATCCTCTATCTTGGCTTATTTATGTATTTCCAATTCTCTTATAATTTCTAGCTGCCTGTCATAAACATTTCTATCCCTTCATTTTCACCCACAATACTTCTGAGGAGGACCTCACTTTGTCAACATTTAACACCTCACCCATTGACTAATAGGACAGAGGCCTAAGCCTAAAAACTTTGCTAGGTCTCCATTAGATAGCCCTAGGCAGTATGTTCCCTGAAAAGCCCAAGAACATCTGCAAACATTAGAAAAGAATGCAATTCTCTGGACCCATTGTAGTAGGTACAGGGGAGTAGAAGTGAAACATGAGACTTCCCCTGGCTGATATTTTTTTAAACATATTTTTGTTGATTGCAGAGAGAAAGGGAGAGGGAGACAGAGATAGAAACATCAATGAGAGAGAATCATTCATTGATCGGCTGCATCCTGCACACCTCCTACTGGGGATTGAGCTCACAACCCAGGCATATGCCCTGACTGGGAATCAAACTGTGACCTCCTGATTCATAGATTCACACTCAACCACTGAGCCATGCTGGCTGGGTGGAAATTTTTAGTCAGAGTTAATTTTGATCTTTCACATCTTTACCTTTATTACTATAATGTGAGCTTTCAGGGAAGAGAAATTACATAGGACATATGTAAGCAGTGGACATATAATAGGAACTCTGTAAATGCTTGAATGAATGAGTGAATGACTACATAAATGCATGTAGAAGCACAGAGGCAGAGGTAAGATGACTGTTACTCTGAAGCACTAAATGTAAACTTTCAAGTTGTCATCCATGATTATTGTGAATAATCACCTCATTTTGTTTAAAGTTATTTCATTGATAATATTCACATATTTATACATATCAATGAGCCATTGATATATATTTTATTTAAAGTGGTTGCTACTCATTTTCTTTTCCACTGATGTATTTGTCCTTAATTTTGCTAATTTTATAAAGAAATTACTCTTTAATTTTATAAAGTTCATGCTATTTATGTAAAACTAGAGGCCCAGTGCACAAATTTGTGCATGGTTGGGGGCCCTAGGCCTGGCCAATGATTGAGGCCTATCGTGGAGCCAGCTTGCTGGGGGATGGGAAATGGAAGGTCAGCTGACCAGCTAGGGGGAAGGGCTGTGAGAGGTTGGCCAGCCAGCCCTCCTGATCAGGGCCAATGGGGAGGCCAGTGGCCGAAGGGAAGGGCCGTGGGGGGTTGGCTATCTGGGAGGAGGGGCTTCAGGAGGTTGGCCAGCTGTGGGAGGTTGACTGTGGAGGGCACTTACCACCAGGGGACAGCTCCTGCATTGAGCATCTGCCCCCTGGTTGTCAGTGTGCATCATAGCAACCAGTCATTTTGTAACGTTCTCAATTTGCATATTAGCCTTTTATTATATAGGATGTTGATTAAAAGTTTACACACACACACACACACACACACACACACACACACACACACACACATT
>NW_006298963.1:6713-7645 GCF_000327345.1 Myotis davidii | reverse complement strand
TAGGGGCACCGCCCCCTGTCACACTCAAGGCAGGGTCGATAGGGAGGATGCAGCGCCACCCCGTCACGCACAGAGCAGGGACAATCAGGGGGTTGGGGAGCTCCCCCTGTCACACATAGAGTAGGGCCAATAGGGGAGTTGGGGCACCACCCCTGGTCACACAGAGAGCATGGCGGATCAGGGGGTTAGGGGGCCTCCCCATATCACCCACAGAGCAGGGCCGATCAGGCGTTTGGGGCACTCCCCCCTGTGACACTCAGGGCAGGGCCGATGGGGCGGGTGCAGCTCTACCCCATCACACACAGAGCAGGGCCCATGGGGGGGTTGGGGCGCCGCACCCTGTCACACACAGAGCAGGGCCAATCAGGAGGTTGGGGAGCTCCCCACATCAGGCACAGAGCAGGGCCGATCAGGGGGTTGGGGCGCCTTCCCCTGTCATGAACAGAGCAGGGCGGATAGGGAGGTGTGGCCCCGCCCCCTGTCACACACAGAGCCACAGGGAGATCAGGGGGTTTGGGCGCTGCCCCCTGTCACGCTGCTCCCAGGGCCAGGAGGCCTCACGACTCCACTGATACCAGTGCTGGGAGGCCTCACGGCTCTGCTTGACACCGGGGCAGTGCGGCCTCACTGATCAGCTGATTCTGGTGCTGGGAGGCCTCGCGGCTCTGCTGATCCCGGGTTCGGGAGGCCTCATGGCTCCACTGATCCCAGTGCTGGGAGGCATATAACCCTTTTACTATATAGGATAGAGGCCTGGTGCATGGGTGAGGCCGGCTGGCTTGCCCTGGTGTCCCGGTTTGGGGTGGGAGTCTCGCTTTGGTGCCTAGCCAGCCTGGATGAGGGGATGATGGCTGTTTGCAGCTGGTCACACCCCCTTCAGGGTGGGAGTCCCCACTGGGGTGCCTGGCCCGCCTGCATGAGGGGATGATGGC
>NW_006298963.1:0-6585 GCF_000327345.1 Myotis davidii | reverse complement strand
TCTCTGGAGCAAGCAAGCCATCCATTCACTTCAGCTGTCTGGCTGCCGGCCACCATCTGGGTTGGCAGTTAATTTGCATATCGCCCTGATTAGCCAATGGGAAGCGTGTCAGAGATATGGTTAATTACCATGTTTCTCTTTTATTATATAGGACTAGAGGCCTGGTGCATGAAATCCATGCACATTGGGTTCCCCTCAGCCCAGCCTGCATCCTCTCCAATCCAAGTCCCGTTGGGCAATATCTGACTGCAAAATTAGGTTCTATCCTAGACATCCCTCTCACAATCCTGGACCGCTGGTTCATAATTGCTCACCTGCCTGCCTGCCTGGTTGCCCCTATCTACCCTCCCCTGCCAGCCTGATCACCCCTAAGTGCCCCCCCTTGCTGGCCTGGTCGCTCCACACAGCCTGCTTGTTCAGTCATTTGTTCGTACATCACTCACCTCCCTGCTGGCCTGGTTGTAGGCAGCCATCTTGTGAGGGTGTGAGGGTTAATTTGCATATTACCTTTTTATTATATAGGATTTCCTTTTGTCTGTCACATGTATCACTCTCTAATATATTGCCCAGCTTCACATTTGTCTTTTGAAAAATGTGTTCATCTTTTTGACATATACAAATCTTTAATTTTTATCTAGTCAACTATATTTGTATTTTTCTTTATAGTTTATGATTGATATTGTTTTTAAAGTAGCAAATGATTACTGTGGTCATGTAGTTAAGTTGGTTAGAGCACTATCCCAATATGCCAAGGTTGTGGATTTAATCTCTGGTCATAATTCATACAAAAAGCAACCAATGAATGCATAAAAATTATGTAACAACAAATTGATGTTTCTTTCTCTCTTCCTCTCTTCTTTCATTTTTCTTTCTAAAATCAATAAATAAAAACAATAAATTATCATATGGTTGTTGGGAACTCATATAGGAGTTTTGGAGAGCCCTAACCGGTTTGGCTCAGTGGATAGAGTGTCGGCCTGCAGACTGAAGGGTCCCAGGTTTGATTCCAGTCAAGGGCATGTACCTTGGTTGTGGGCACATCCCCAGCGGGGAGTGTGCAGGAGGCAGCTGATCGATGTTTCTCTCTCATCGATGTTTCTAACTCTCTATCCCTCTCCCTTCTTCTCTGTAAAAAATCAATAAAATATTTTTTTAAAAAAAAGGAGTTTTGGAGACACTGAGGCTTATTGTTCTCTCTTGTAAAACCTTTACCAAGTCTTTCTAGTATTTCCAATATCTTTATACCTTTGTATACTTTTGCTTTACATATATGACTTTTATGACAGTTTCACATGGTTTAATACTTTATTGTTAGTGTCTTTCATACCAAAAATAGGTAGGAAAATGACATTTCTACAACACCCCAATGCATTTATGAAAACATAGGTAATTTATTATGCCATATTTTCACGTTGCAGCCTCAGAATCCAATAAAAAAAATGCATTCTACTTAGTCCCTAAAGGTGGACATGTATTAGCAAAAAGTATGTAACCTATCTGTTGTCCTAATACTAGATCAGTAGTCAGCAAACAATGGCCTGTGAGCCAAATTCAGCTTGATTGCCTGATTCGGGGGGAAACATTGCCATACACACAGTCATGTATCTATTTTCTATGGCTAATTTCATGCTATAAGTTGAATTGTTATGAAGATCACATGGTACACAAAGCCAAAATTATTTACTACATAGCTCTTGAAAAGAAAAAAAAATTGCCCACCCCTGTGCTACTCTTGAGTTTTCTGAGGGCAGGGTCTAGGTTTCATTTATATCTGTACTAGAGGCCAAGTGCATGAAATTCATGCACTCGGTGTGTGGGGGGGTTCCTCAGCCCTCTCGCAGTCTGGGAGCCCTTGGGGGATGTCTGACTGACAGCTTAGGCCTGCTCCCTGTGGCTGTCAGACATCCTTATCACTGCCACAGAGGCGGAAGAGCCTCCCGTGACCACCGCTGCACTCAACAGCTGTGAGCCTGCCTTCTAGCTGAGTGGCACTCCCCCTATGGGAGCACACTGACCACCAGGGGCAGCTCCTGCATTGGCGGTCTGCCACCTGGTGGTCATTGATTGTCATAGCAACTGGTTGATTTGCATATTAGCTTTTACAATATAGTATAGGGGGCCAGTGCACAAAATCGTGCACTTTGAAAGGAACTGTGGGCCGTGAGGCTCCAGTGGGCACAGCGGAAGTTCTAGGCACATCCTCCACACCCCTTCTAGGTCCCTCCTACCACAGCCCCTGGTCTCCTGTCGGTGAGCAGCCCTCCTCCTGCCACCACCACTCCCATGTGCTGATGGCACTGGCCCCACTTGCCCCTGCTGATGGTGTGGAGCGATTGGGGCCAGCACCAGCAGCGGGTGCTAGTGGGGCCAGTGCCTTCAGCGGGTGCAAGTGGTGGTTGCTGCACCAATTGTCCCTTAGGAGCAGCGGGAGGTGGAGAAGCCCTCAGGGGTGATCAGGACTGGCAGCTGCCGCTCACACTTGCTGACAGAGCCAAGCAATCAGGGCCAGTGCTGGGTGCCAGCAGTGGGTGCAGGCAGCAGCTTTGGTGCTGGCTACAGGTGCAAACAGGGCCATCACTGGCAGTGGGTGTAAGTGAATCAGCGCTGGGAGCAGGTGGGAGCACCCAGTGGGCCTGGCAGGCTCGGGAGCAAAGAATTTTCAGTAAGCACCAGAGGCTCTTCCTGATGACAGTGACCCACACCCCGCTTTGGTCTCACGCCCCCACTCACCTGCTCCACCTTTCCACCATGGCTGATGCCTGCCATATTCCGTGCATGGTCCCTGGTGGTCAGCGCATATCACATCGATCAGTTGTTTGGTTGTTCGGTTGTTCTGCCATTCGGTCTATTTGCATATTAGGGTTTTACATATATAGATCACTGCAGATTACAGCATATCCTTAATATAGAGATAATAAGTAAATTGAAAATAAGTAAAATAAACTAAGAAAATATTTCCAATGAAGGCATCACTGCTGAACATTATTTAACAACTCTATTGTTATTGCAAATAACATGCTAACTAAACCATCTACATTATTATTACTGTACTTTTCTTTCAGGCATTATTCTGACTTCTTAGAGTAAGAACATTGTTAAAATAGATACGGGGATTTAGCATAGAATTCCGTCACACATGAGGCTAGGTTTTCTGTCTCAGATGTGACTCTAGCCCATGAAAACTTATTTAGTCTGTCTTGGCTTTATTTTTAGGAAGGTTGGTTGCTTGTTTCCACAATGAGTAAGAATTCTAAATCAGTGTTAAATCCATATTACAGAAACAGCAAAATTGATTCTAAATGAAAACCAAATAAAGCATAGAGAGGTTCTTTTTTAAAATATATATATATTTTTTTTTACTGAGAGGAAGAGGGAGGGATAGAGAATTAGAAACATCGGTGAGAGAAAAACATTGATCAGCTGCCTCCTGCACGCTCCCTACTGGGGATCAAGCCTGCAACCAAGGTACATGCCCTTGACTGGAATCGAACCTGGGACCTTTCTGTCCACCGCCCAATGCTCTATCCACTGAACCAAACCGGTCAGGGCCACAGAGAGGTTCTTTTTTTTTAAAAAAAAAATATATTTTATTGGTTTTTTACAGAGAGGAAGGGAGAGGGATAGAGAGTTAGAAACATCGATGAGAGAGAAACATCGATCAGCTGCCTCCTGCACACCCCCCACTGGGGATGTGCCGGCAACCCAGGTACATGCCCTTGACCGGAATCGTACCTGGGACCCTTCAGCCTGTAGGCCGACACTCTATCCACTGAGCCAAAACAGTCAGGGCAACACAGAGAGGTTCTTAAACAGGAATTATCATCACTATTTTATAGGTCAAATACAAGTATCTTGTTATATTTCTGCTTAAAAGTTTCCCAACATTTACTTCCAATAATTTGTGTCAAATTATAGTTTTTTTTGTTTTGTTATATATTTTTTCACTCATTTAAAACTAAGCGCAGTGTAAGCACTCAAATATTTGTACATACAGAAGATAATGACTTTTTTACTTATTGCTGACAGTATTAGAGATTTCCCCAATTTCCCCCACTTTGTCCCACTCTACCTAGCCCATACTCCATACAGGTTTTCCCCACAGTATTGCCTGTATCCATGGGCTATGCATATTTGCTTTGGTTAGTATGAGCATTTTAATGGTGTTAATTCTTCCAATCCATGAACACTGTATATGTTTCCACTTGTTTTTATCTTCTTCTTTCTTTTTTCAATGATCTATATTTTCCAGTTCAGGTCTTTCACCTCCTTGATTAAGTTTATTCCTAGCTAAAGTTTATTTTTCCAATGGTAAATGGGATTTTTTTTTTAATTCTGTTTCTGAGAGTCTGTTATTATTATGTAAATATAGCATCAATTTCTGGATGTTGATTTTGTATCCTCCTAAATTGACAAATTAAAATATTAAATCTAGAACTTTTATGATGGAATCTTAAGAGTTTTTTTATATACAATATCATTTCATATGCAAATAATAACAGTTTTACTTCCTCCTTTCCTATTTGTATGCCTTTTATGTTTTCTTCTTGTTTGATGGCTGTGGCTAGGACTTCTAGTACTATGTGGCATATAAGAGTGGTGAAAGCCGCCATCCCTATCTTGTTCCTGATCTTAAGAGAAACACTTTTATTTTTTGCCCATTGAGTATGATTTTGTCTGTACAATTGTCATATATGGCCTTTATTATGATGAGGTATGATCGCTGTATTCCTGCTTTGCTGGAAGTTTTTATCACTAATGGGTGCTGGGTTTTGTCAAATGCTTTTTCTGTATCTACAAAGAAGGGTTTTTAGAAGTGTTGATTTTTACTTAACTCAATATTTATAATTAGGTCTTTCTGCAAACTGAACTAAATTTTCAAATCTCAGAAGAATTTCTAATACTGAAATTTTAGTAAATGTAATATCCATTTTGTATGCAGTGCCAAGAAGTAATCAATATATGACTGCCAGTAATATGATGAAATGATTAGTATTTCTTATTGCTAGTGTAGAAAAATAGGCACTATCTCTCTCTGGTAAAGCAATTTTAGGTTAATGATAATTTTTTCTCACTATATATGAATCTAAGACTGACAACGTTTTTTCAATATTTTTAAATATTAATGAAAATGTCTTCCTCAACAATCAATAATGGTGAACCTTCATATTTTACTTTGTAATTCTTTCACAATTAAATCATTTTCAGGTTATGTTGATGGGGCCATATTTTTCAGAGCTTTGCCTCCCCATTATATACATAACTTATAGTAAATCTTCTTTAATAAGGGCAAAGTGATATTTATAGAATACATTTAATATTTTTAATATATTTTATTGATATTTTACAGAGAGTAAGGGAGAGGGATTGAGAGTTAGAAACATCGATGAGAGAGAAACATTAATCAGTTGTCTCCTGCACACCTCCTACTGAGGATGTGCCTGCAACCAGGTACATGCCCTTGACTGGAATTGAGCCAGGGACCTTTCAGTCCACAGGCCAATGCTCTTTCCACTGAGCCAAACCAGTTAGGGCTACATTTAATAATTTTATATCTCTTTTGGTTAATTGTTTTGGTTTTACTTCTTTTTTTGTGCAACTTAGTATTAGAAAATCACTATTTTATAATTTTGATGAAATCCATTAGACTGTAGCGTCCAAATTTATTATCTTAGATTGGTTTATCATAATCATTTATTTTTAAATATTTTATATGTGTTTTATATTTTGAGGTATTTTACATTCTTGCTTGAATTTTTCTTCTTTGAAGACAATTATTAAGTTTGTGTGGGTGTGTTTTCTCTCCCTCTCCCCTTCCCTTCTCCCTGTATTTCTTTGCACATGGCAAATATATTTGAATGAAACCCCTGAGGGACGATACTGGGGGTTAGAATGTGATATGAAAATATAGCTATGTGTCCTGTTCAACATAGTACTAGGAGTGCTAGCCATAACAATTAGACAAGAAAAAGAAATAAAAGGTATCCAAATTGGAAAAGAAGATGTAAAACTGTCCTTATTCGCAGATAACATGATATTGTACATAGAAAACCCTAAAGACTCCATAAAAATTTTATTAGACTTAATAAATGAATTTGACAATGTAGCAGGATACAAAATTAATGCCAATAAATCTATGGTATTTTTACACACCAATAGTGAACTTACAGAAAGAGAGATTTAAAACAAAAACATTTACCATCGCACCAAAAGAATTAAGATACCAAGGAATAAACTTAACAAAGGAGGTAAAACACCTGTACTCGGAAAACTTCAGAACACTGAAAAAAGGGATAAAGGAAGACATAAACAGGTGGAAGAACATACTTATGTTCATGAATTGGTAGAATCAACATCATTGAAATATTCATACTGCCCAAAGTAATCTATAGATTCATTGCACTACCCATTAAAATACCAATGGCATATTTCACAGACCTAGAATGAACTCTCCAAAAATCAATCTGGAATAATAAAATAAAAACCCCCTGAATAGTTGCAGCAATCCCAAGAAAGAAGAAGAAAGTAGGAGGGATCTCAATACCCGATATCAATCAGTATTACAAAGCCACTGTTCTCAAAACTGCC
>NW_006298962.1:157584-160098 GCF_000327345.1 Myotis davidii | reverse complement strand
CAGTGGCTGTAGTGGTTGCAGGGGCTGTGGTGGATGCAGGGCCTGTAGTGGAAGCAGGAGCTGTTGCGGTTGAAGGGGCTGTGGTGGTTGCAGGGCCTGTGGTGGTTTCAGTGGCTGTAGTGGTTGCAGGGGCTGTGGTGGTTGCAGAGGCTGTAGTGGTTGCAGGGGCTGTGGTGGTTGCAGAGGCTGTAGTGGTTGCAGGGGCTGTGGTGGTTGCAGAGGCTGTAGTGGTTGCAGGGGCTGTGGTGGTTGCAGAGGCTGTAGTGGTTGCAGGGGCTGTGGTGGTTGCAGAGGCTGTAGTGGTTGCAGGGGCTGTGGTGGTTGCAGAGGCTGTAGTGGTTGCAGGGGCTGTGGTGGTTGCAGAGGCTGTAGTGGTTGCAGGGGCTGTGGTGGTTGCAGAGGCTGTAGTGGTTGCAGGGGCTGTGGTGGTTGCAGAGGCTGTAGTGGTTGCAGGGGCTGTGGTGGTTGCAGAGGCTGTAGTGGTTGCAGGGGCTGTGGTGGTTGCAGAGGCTGTAGTGGTTGCAGGGGCTGTGGTGGTTGCAGAGGCTGTAGTGGTTGCAGGGGCTGTGGTGGTTGCAGAGGCTGTAGTGGTTGCAGGGGCTGTGGTGGTTGCAGAGGCTGTAGTGGTTGCAGGGGCTGTGGTGGTTGCAGAGGCTGTAGTGGTTGCAGGGGCTGTGGTGGTTGCAGAGGCTGTAGTGGTTGCAGGGGCTGTGGTGGTTGCAGAGGCTGTAGTGGTTGCAGGGGCTGTGGTGGTTGCAGAGGCTGTAGTGGTTGCAGGGGCTGTGGTGGTTGCAGAGGCTGTAGTGGTTGCAGGGGCTGTGGTGGTTGCAGAGGCTGTAGTGGTTGCAGGGGCTGTGGTGGTTGCAGAGGCTGTAGTGGTTGCAGGGGCTGTGGTGGTTGCAGAGGCTGTAGTGGTTGCAGGGGCTGTGGTGGTTGCAGAGGCTGTAGTGGTTGCAGGGGCTGTGGTGGTTGCAGAGGCTGTAGTGGTTGCAGGGGCTGTGGTGGTTGCAGAGGCTGTAGTGGTTGCAGGGGCTGTGGTGGTTGCAGAGGCTGTAGTGGTTGCAGGGGCTGTGGTGGTTGCAGAGGCTGTAGTGGTTGCAGGGGCTGTGGTGGTTGCAGAGGCTGTAGTGGTTGCAGGGGCTGTGGTGGTTGCAGAGGCTGTAGTGGTTGCAGGGGCTGTGGTGGTTGCAGAGGCTGTAGTGGTTGCAGGGGCTGTGGTGGTTGCAGAGGCTGTAGTGGTTGCAGGGGCTGTGGTGGTTGCAGAGGCTGTAGTGGTTGCAGGGGCTGTGGTGGTTGCAGAGGCTGTAGTGGTTGCAGGGGCTGTGGTGGTTGCAGAGGCTGTAGTGGTTGCAGGGGCTGTGGTGGTTGCAGAGGCTGTAGTGGTTGCAGGGGCTGTGGTGGTTGCAGAGGCTGTAGTGGTTGCAGGGGCTGTGGTGGTTGCAGAGGCTGTAGTGGTTGCAGGGGCTGTGGTGGTTGCAGAGGCTGTAGTGGTTGCAGGGGCTGTGGTGGTTGCAGAGGCTGTAGTGGTTGCAGGGGCTGTGGTGGTTGCAGAGGCTGTAGTGGTTGCAGGGGCTGTGGTGGTTGCAGAGGCTGTAGTGGTTGCAGGGGCTGTGGTGGTTGCAGAGGCTGTAGTGGTTGCAGGGGCTGTGGTGGTTGCAGAGGCTGTAGTGGTTGCAGGGGCTGTGGTGGTTGCAGAGGCTGTAGTGGTTGCAGGGGCTGTGGTGGTTGCAGAGGCTGTAGTGGTTGCAGGGGCTGTGGTGGTTGCAGAGGCTGTAGTGGTTGCAGGGGCTGTGGTGGTTGCAGAGGCTGTAGTGGTTGCAGGGGCTGTGGTGGTTGCAGAGGCTGTAGTGGTTGCAGGGGCTGTGGTGGTTGCAGAGGCTGTAGTGGTTGCAGGGGCTGTGGTGGTTGCAGAGGCTGTAGTGGTTGCAGGGGCTGTGGTGGTTGCAGAGGCTGTAGTGGTTGCAGGGGCTGTGGTGGTTGCAGAGGCTGTAGTGGTTGCAGGGGCTGTGGTGGTTGCAGAGGCTGTAGTGGTTGCAGGGGCTGTGGTGGTTGCAGAGGCTGTAGTGGTTGCAGGGGCTGTGGTGGTTGCAGAGGCTGTAGTGGTTGCAGGGGCTGTGGTGGTTGCAGAGGCTGTAGTGGTTGCAGGGGCTGTGGTGGTTGCAGAGGCTGTAGTGGTTGCAGGGGCTGTGGTGGTTGCAGAGGCTGTAGTGGTTGCAGGGGCTGTGGTGGTTGCAGAGGCTGTAGTGGTTGCAGGGGCTGTGGTGGTTGCAGAGGCTGTAGTGGTTGCAGGGGCTGTGGTGGTTGCAGAGGCTGTAGTGGTTGCAGGGGCTGTGGTGGTTGCCGGGGCTGTAGTGGTTGCAGGGGCAGTGGTGGTTGCAGGGGCTGTGGTGGTTGCAGAGAGTGTGGTGGTTGCAGGGAGTGTGGTGGTTGCAGGGGCTGTGGTGGTTGCAGCGGCTGTGGTGGTTGCAGGGGCTGTGGGGGTTGCAGGGGCTGTGGGGGTTGGGGGGGGAGAGG
>NW_006298962.1:142090-156681 GCF_000327345.1 Myotis davidii | reverse complement strand
GGCTGTCGTGGTTGCAGGGGCTGTGGTGGTTGCAGGGGCTGTGGTGGTAGCAGGGGTTGTGGTGGTTGCAGGGGCTGTGGTGGTTGCAGGGGCTGTTGTGGTGGTAGTGCCTGTAGTCTCTCCTGGGTCTGTGGTGGTTACAGCGTTTGTGGTCGATGCAGAGGCTGTGGTGGTTGCAGAGGATGTAGTGGTTGCAGGGACTGTGGTGGTTGCAGGGGCTGTGGAGGTTGCAGGGGCTGTGGAGGTTGCAGGGGCTGTGGAGGTTGCAGGGGCTGTGGAGGTTGCAGGGGCTGTGGAGGTTGCAGGGGCTGTGGAGGTTGCAGGGGCTGTGGAGGTTGCAGGGGCTGTGGAGGTTGCAGGGGCTGTGGAGGTTGCAGGGGCTGTGGAGGTTGCAGGGGCTGTGGAGGTTGCAGGGGCTGTGGAGGTTGCAGGGGCTGTGGAGGTTGCAGGGGCTGTGGAGGTTGCAGGGGCTGTGGAGGTTGCAGGGGCTGTGGAGGTTGCAGGGGCTGTGGAGGTTGCAGGGGCTGTGGAGGTTGCAGGGGCTGTGGAGGTTGCAGGGGCTGTGGAGGTTGCAGGGGCTGTGGAGGTTGCAGGGGCTGTGGAGGTTGCAGGGGCTGTGGAGGTTGCAGGGGCTGTGGAGGTTGCAGGGGCTGTGGAGGTTGCAGGGGCTGTGGAGGTTGCAGGGGCTGTGGAGGTTGCAGGGGCTGTGGAGGTTGCAGGGGCTGTGGAGGTTGCAGGGGCTGTGGAGGTTGCAGGGGCTGTGGAGGTTGCAGGGGCTGTGGAGGTTGCAGGGGCTGTGGAGGTTGCAGGGGCTGTGGAGGTTGCAGGGGCTGTGGAGGTTGCAGGGGCTGTGGAGGTTGCAGGGGCTGTGGAGGTTGCAGGGGCTGTGGAGGTTGCAGGGGCTGTGGAGGTTGCAGGGGCTGTGGAGGTTGCAGGGGCTGTGGAGGTTGCAGGGGCTGTGGAGGTTGCAGGGGCTGTGGAGGTTGCAGGGGCTGTGGAGGTTGCAGGGGCTGTGGAGGTTGCAGGGGCTGTGGAGGTTGCAGGGGCTGTGGAGGTTGCAGGGGCTGTGGAGGTTGCAGGGGCTGTGGAGGTTGCAGGGGCTGTGGAGGTTGCAGGGGCTGTGGAGGTTGCAGGGGCTGTGGAGGTTGCAGGGGCTGTGGAGGTTGCAGGGGCTGTGGAGGTTGCAGGGGCTGTGGAGGTTGCAGGGGCTGTGGAGGTTGCAGGGGCTGTGGAGGTTGCAGGGGCTGTGGAGGTTGCAGGGGCTGTGGAGGTTGCAGGGGCTGTGGAGGTTGCAGGGGCTGTGGAGGTTGCAGGGGCTGTGGAGGTTGCAGGGGCTGTGGAGGTTGCAGGGGCTGTGGAGGTTGCAGGGGCTGTGGAGGTTGCAGGGGCTGTGGAGGTTGCAGGGGCTGTGGAGGTTGCAGGGGCTGTGGAGGTTGCAGGGGCTGTGGAGGTTGCAGGGGCTGTGGAGGTTGCAGGGGCTGTGGAGGTTGCAGGGGCTGTGGAGGTTGCAGGGGCTGTGGAGGTTGCAGCGGCTGCGGTGGTTGCAGGGGCTGTAGTGGTTGCATGGGCTGTGGTGGTTGTTGGGGCTGTGGTGGTCGCAGGAGTTTTAGTTGTCTCCGGTGTTGTAGTGGTTGTAGGCGTTATAGTCGAAGCTGTGTTGGTTGCAGATGTTGTGCTAGGAGCTGTGGTGGTTCTCGTGCGTGTTGTGGACTGTGGTGTGTTCTCCCAGGTTGGCTTTGGAACTGTGGGGCGTTCAGATCTTGTTCTGGAGGCGTGGGCGCTCTCAGCTGCAGTGCGGGAGGGAGGGGACACTGGTGCTGAGATGCTGACCGCGGGCCCTGTGGTCGTTGTGGCGGAGGGCGAGGTCGAGGTGGGGGTGGCAGAGGCAGGGGCTGGCAGGGCGGTGGCCGGGATGGCGCGGAGGGCTGTCTTCTCTGTTCCCAGGGTTGTGCCTGCCTGGCTTGTCACTGGAATGTGCACTAGAAAAGATCAATGAAACCCAGAGCTGGTTCTTTGTGAAGATAAACAAAAGTGATAAACCTTTAACCAGACTCACAAAGAAAAAAGAAAGAGAACCAAAGTAAAATCTGAAAGGAGGATACATGATCACAAACACCATAAAAAGACAAAGAATTATCAGGAAATACCACAAACAATTAAACAATGCCAACAAATTATACAACCTGGAAGAAATTGATCTTCCAGGCTGAAACAGGAAGAAAGAGAAAATCTGAACAGACTAACTACTATAAAAATCAAATCAGTAATCAAAAACCTCTCAACAAACAAAAGCCCTGAACCAATGGTTTCAAAGGTGAATTTTACCAAACATTCAAAGAGTAATTAATACCTATCCTTTTCAAACTATTATAAAAAATGAAGAGGAAGGTCTTATTTTATAAGACCAATAGTATCCTGATACCAAAATCAGACGAAGATACTACTCAAAAAAGAAAATTTTAGACTAACATACCTGAAGAAAACAGATGTAAAAATACTCAACAAAATAACAAGCTGAATTCAGCAATACATTAAAAAGATGATTACACTATAATCAAGAGGAATTTATTCCTGGGATGCAAGGTTGGTTCAATATCCACAATAAACGTACATGATGCACCACATAAACAAAATGAAGAATAAAAATCATGTGAATATCAATAGATGCAGGAAAAGCATTTGACAAAATACATACATTTATCTCCGCAAAGTGGGGCTAGAGGGAATAGACCTCAACATAATAAAGACTATATATGACAAACCCGCAGTTAACATCACACTCAATGCAACAAGGATGCCCACTTTCACCACTTTTATTCACCCTAGCACTGTAAGTCCTAGCCCAGTGATGGTGAACCTGTCAGGTGACACGCGAACTCATTTTTTTGCTTGATTTTTCTTTGTTAAATGGCATTTAAATATATAAAATAAATATCAAAAATGTAAGTCTTTGTTTTACTATGGTTGCAAATATCAAAAAATTTCTATATGTGACACAGCACCAGAGTTAAGTTAGGGTTTTTCAAAATGCTGACACGCCGAGCTCAAAAGGTTCGCCATCACTGTCCTAGCCAAAGCAATCAGCAAGATAAAAATGGCATTTGAGTTAAAAAAGAAGTAAAACTGTCATTTGCAGATGACATGATACTATGTACAGATAACCATCAAGAATCCACCAAAGAACTACTAGAACTAGTCAATGAATTCATCAAAGTGGCATAATTCAAAATTAATTTTCAGAAATTGGTTTTATTTTTATGCACAAATAATAAACTATCAGAAAGAGAAATTAAGAATTCAGTCTCATTTACAATTGCATCAAAAAGAATAAAATACTTAGGAATAAATTTAAGCAAGGAATTGAAAGACCTGTACTCAGAAAACTATTAGATATTGAAGAAAGCAATTGAAGAAACACGAGTAAATGGAAGCATACACGATGCTGACCATGGATAGAAAGAATTGACATTGTTAGAATGTCCATATTCTTTCTTCCCTGGCTGCTTGAGGATCAGCCCCCGTCATGAACGACACAGTAACTATCCAGACCAGGAAGTTCATGACCAACAGACAACTTCAGTGGAAACAAATGCTCATTGACTTCATCCTGGGAAGGCAACAGCACCTAAGACAGACATATGGGGGAAACTAGCCAAACAGACAAGACCACACCGGGTGCCATCTTTGTGTTTGGATTCAGCACCCATCTTGGTGGTGGCAAGGCAACTGGCTCTGGCAGGATGTGCGACTCCTGAATTACCCAAAGGAAAGTGAGCCCAAACATAGACTTGAAAGACATGGCCTGTATGAGATGAAAGACCTCAAGGAAGCAGTGAGAGGAACGGAAGAACAGAACGAGGAAAGTCGGGGGGACCGCAAAGGCCAGTGTTGGTGCCGCAGAGAGTGAGCTGGAGATGGGACGACAGAAGGAGCAACGATGCTTCGGGGACTTGATCTGTGGTGACTGCTGATTTTTCATGAGAAAGTTCATAAACTAAGAACTTATAAAAAAGGTAAAATTTCTGTATTACCTAAAGCAAAATACAGATCTAATGCAATTCCTATCAAAATACCAATGACATTTTCACAGAACTAGAACAAATAATCCTAAAATTGAAATGGAACCACACAAGACCCCAAATAGCCAAAGCAATCTTGAGCAAGAAGAACAGAGTTAGAGGTAACGCGCTACAAAAAAAAACTATTAACAAATGGGGTTACATCAAACTAAAGAGAAACCATCAACAAAATGAAAAGACAACTTACTGAATAGGAGAACATATTCGCCAACGGTATTTCCAATCAGGGGTTAATATCCAAATTTATGAAGAACTCATAAAACTTAACACCAAGAAAACCCCAGACAACCCAGTTTTAGAAAGGGCACTTCTTCAAAGAGAACATGCAGATGGCCAAGAGACATATGAAAAGATGTTCAATGTCATTAACCATCAGAAAAATGCAAATTGAAACTACAATGAGCTATCACCTCCCACCTGCCAGAACGGCTACAATCAACAAATCAACAAATGACAAGTGCTGGCGAGGATGTGGAGAAAAGGGAACCCTCGTGCACTGTTCGTAGGGCTGCAGACTAGTGCAGCCACTGTGGAAAACAGTATGGAGTTTCCTCAAAAAAGTAAAAACGGAACTGCCATTTGACCCTGCAATTCCACTTCTGGGTATTTAGCTAAAGAAACCCAAAATGCTAATTTGAAAATATATCCACACCCCTATATTCATTGCAGAGCTATTTAAAGTAGCCACGATATGGTAGTGACCTTAGTGCCCATCGATGGACAATTGAATAAAGAAGATGTGGTGCATGTGTACAATGGAATATCACTCAGCCACAAAATAGAGTGAAATCTTGCCATTTGCAGCAACATGGATGGACCTACAGAGTATTCTGTTAAGTGAAATAAGTCAGAGAGAGACGAATACTGTATGATTTCACTGTGAGCGGTATCTAAAGAGCAAAATAAGCAAGCAGAAACAAGCTCACAGATACAGAGAACAAACTGATGGCTGTCGGTGGGAGGGTGCTGGGGGGCCGGGTGAAAAAGGTGAATGGATGAAGATGTAAAAGTTTCCAGTTATAGAAATAGTTATGGGATGTAAAGTACAGCATAGGGGATATAATCAATAATATTGTAATAACTGTGTATGGTGCCAGATGGGTACTAGACATTACGGGTTGATCACTTCATGAGATATATAAATGTCTAATCACTGTTTTGTACACCTGAAACCAATATAATATTGTATGTCAACTTAATTGAAATTTTTTTAAATCAAGTAAAGCAAGCAAGAAAATAATAAAATAAAAAATTAATGTTTTGAAAAATTTCATTCAAAACCTGGAAACGGCTCAGTTGTCTTTCAGCCGGTGGATCATTAGGCACACTGCGGTGTGTACAGCCATATAGTGAAACTCTCGGCGACAAAACGGAAATACTGAGGCAAGGGGAACCTCGGTGTCACAGGCATTCTGCTGAGTGAAGTAGCCAGACTCAAAGGCTACATACCACACGATCCATTTGTACGAGTCTACAGATGGCAGGACAACTGGCACACAGAACAGCTCCGGGTTCCCGGATGGGGGCGGGGACGATAGGTTGATGACATAGGGTATGAGGGAACTTTGAAGGGTGATAAAATGTTCTACATTTTGATGAACCAAGTGATTACATAACATAATTTGTAGAACCATATAGCAAAAGTGGGAATACTATTGTATGTAAACCAAAAAAGATAATTAAAATACGGAGGGCTCTTGAAGGAGTGTGATTTGCTATCGGCGCGCTAGGCATGCGGTAGAAGACCCTGACTGCAGGAGAAACATAAGGAACAGTATTCTCTAGAGATAGGAAGTATGTGCCAGGTCTATCCTGGCCTCATATGAGCTGAATGCTTTTCAAAGTGTTTTTAGTTTCCAAAAATAATCAACTAGGACAGTGACGGCGAACCTTTTGAGCTCGGCGTGTCAGCATTTTGAAAAACCCTAACTTAACTTTGGTGCCGTGTCACATATAGAAATTTTTTGATATTTGCAACCATAGTAAAACAAAGACTTATATTTTGGATATTTATTTTATATGTTTAAATGCCATTTAACAAAGAAAAGTCAACCAAAAAAATGAGTTCGCGTGTCATAGGTTCGCCATCACTGAACTAGGACAAAGGAGGTGGTGGGGATAAATTAGGGGTAAATTTGCAAGTTCGGGATGGTATTACTTTAAAATATAATTAATTATTTGGAAATGTTGAGCTCTTAAATTATGCCTGGTATTTTGCCAAACTCTGGACATATCAGTGTTAACAAAACAGCTTTACTTATAGTCAAGTAAAGAAGAGAGAAAAGCATGCGAGAATATGGATACAGCCCGGGCTCTGTGCTGTTAAGGAAAGCAGGGGTACTGCTGTCGGTATTCGAGCCAGGAAAGGTGCGACCGAGGAGACAGCGTAACTGAGATCTGACGGATGAGAAGGCAGCGTGGAGAGCCGGGAGGAGAATGCCAAAGAGCGAAGGTTCACGGCAAATACGTGGGATGTGAATGAGCTCAATGTGATGCAAGAACAAATAGGAGACCCAGGTGGCTGAATGTGGTCATTGAATAAGAAAACTGTTAAAGGGGGACTTTAAGTCCACAGTAAAGAGTTAAGTTTTATCTTAAATACATTGAGAAGCCACTGGAATAACAGAATCTAATTAATTGTTCTTAATTTGTTATTTTTGAAAGGAACAAATTCTTTCGTAGTAAGTACACAGCAAAGAACCCCCCCTGCCCCCGAACCAGGTGGGATTTATTTAATCATCTGCTATTCCATCATCATTTAACACTCGAGATATTCTCGCACACAGCCATAATTCCGCCATCAAAACCAGGAAATTCACACTGACGCTTTCCTGCCATCGAATTCTCACACCCCTTTCAAGTTTGCCAGAGGTCCTGATACTGTGTTTGATAGCAAACTGATCCAAATCAGTCAGGATATTAGTTCTTGTGTCTCTTTGGTCCTTTCCAGTCTGTAGCAGTTCTCCATCTTCCTTTAACTTTTATGACGTTTTAAAAACTTTTCTAAATCGTGCACATGTTTGTTCAGATCCTTTAATAACAATATAACATGATAATACAATAAATTATAATTTGAAAAGCATTCTCACACATTATCCTTTAGTTAATAATAATCACGTATAATTATTTTATTGAGGGCTTACTACATACTAAGTATATTGCTTAGCTTTTTATTTTTAAAATATATTTCTATTGATTTAGAGAGGAAGGGAGAGTGGGAGAGAGAAGTAGAAACATCAATGAGAATTGGCTGCCTCCTGCACACCCCTCACTGGGGATGGAGCCCACAACCCAGGCGTGTGCCTTGGCCGGGAATCAATCCATGACCTCCTGGCTCATAGGTTGACACTCAACCACTGAGCCACACTGGCCAGGCTGCTCAGCACTTTATATGCATTAATTCATTTAACTAAAATCCGAGGAGGCTGGAATATTTTTAACCATATCAAATTTTCTTTCTTTTTTAATTAAAATTTATTGGGGTGACTGGATAATAGGATCATATAGGTTTCAGGTATAGATTTCTGTGTTACAAGAGCTGTATATTGCACTGTCAAATAATTTTTCATCATGATCTTTTTAACATTACAGGTCAGTTACTTTATAGAATGTCCCTCAAATTGGGCGTGTGTGATGCTTTCTCATGTGAGGTCTACATTACATTGATTGGACGGGGCGGTGACAGTGGAGATAAAGTTAAGCGGGCCATATAAGCATGTCTCAAATTAGAAAAGTAGAATCAGCAGGATGTGTTGACAGCCGCTGTGATGATTGACAGGAAAAGAGAGAATCAAGGAAACTCCTAGTTCTGAGGCCTAGCAAAGAGTTGAATATTGGTTCTACTTACTCAGATGGATAAGAAAGGAGGCAGAGGTGGGAAATATTAGACATTTGGAACTTTATATGTCTATTAGACATTCAAGAGACTGTGTCTGGTTGGTTAGATGCCTGAGCTTAGCTCTCAGTTGAGAGATCAAACAACAGGTGGAAGCCAGGTGAGTACAGCTTGACTTAAAGTCACGGAGCTGGCTGAGAGCATCTGTGGGGAGACAACGGCTGCTGAGGGAGCCCTGGGTGCTCCATCATCCAGATGTCAGCGAGAAGAAAAGAAACTCATGAGTGAGACCAAGAAGGAAGGAAGACAACTACAAGGTTATATGAAGAAAGCAAAAAGATGAGGGGCTCTGTAAAAATATGGTGGGTATCTGAGTTGGTTGTTGCAAAGAGATGAAGTAAGACGGGGCCTGAGAAGTGTGCATTGGATCGAGGGACAGTATGGAGGCCATTCTTTACTGTATTGAGTGCAGATCTGCATGCTGGGAAGACCATGAGTGAAGCGAACGGAAAAGTGAATGAGTATGCATGCAGGTTTAAGAATCTCCCAGAAGAACCAAAGTAAAATAATAACAAAACTATAACTCTATAAAGCCAAAGCGCCAGAGTGATAACAACAGCAGAAGATATATAAACATTCTTCAAGATAATGGACAGCGGGTGGGTGAAGGGTGACTCTCCAAAAGAACAGAGAATGCTTCAACACAAGGCTTGTTTCAAGCATGAGAGGCACCACTGACAGGTCCGTTATTCTTTATGTGGAATTCTGAAAGGGTCAGGAATTGCTCTGAAGATATGGGGTGTGGTGTGTGACTAGATACAGAATGGAAGATTGAAATACAGTGCAGCTAGAACCCATCTCAATCCCCTATCCCTCCTTCTATTCAAGTGCTGAGGTGAATATACCTCTGGCACTCATGTGAGCTGGGCTTTTATCTCTGGAGATACCGAAACCAAAGAAACACTGGTCCGTGGATCCCAGGTACTGCTAAAGTCAGGGTTAGTTGTTCTGAAAGTGTGCAATTCATTCTCAGCTGGAAAACTCTCATTTGTCTCGCCCTCCTCAGCTCCTAGCATATTGGTAGCTATGCTTGCTCTTTCTAAGCAGGAAAGTGGAGATTACCCCACACTAGAAAAGACCTGCAGATACTGACATTTTCAGGGTCTTCCCAATCAAAGGTGCCACATCTCTGCCGAGTGCCCTTGGAGCTAAGTCCATAAGTTAGCAGGCTCCACCCCAAACACAGAGCTTCTAGCATCACTTTAGTGCCTCACTCTCAAATATAAAAGACATTCTGAGATGACCACATATTTGAGGAAATCTCTAACTTGAAATACAAATGCCAAAACAAGCATTCTATAAACAAAACTCAGAGAAAACTGAGACAATGCAGAAAGCAAAACAATTTCAAATGTCCTAAACAAAATAAGTAAATATATAGCACCCATAAAAACACAAAAATAAAAGCATACTATTTTTTAAAGGAGCATGCCAAAAGCAAAAAAGAACTCTTGGGAAAAAATTTAAAATTCAAAATTCACTAGAAGAATTAGAAGACCTCAGAGGCTTCCCAGAAGAAGAATAAAGTGACAGAGTTGGAAGACAGAAAACTAATAAAGTGTCAATCCAGGAGGTCAAACACCCAAACAATATTTCAGAAAGACAGAACAGAGAAATGGATCGGAGGCAATTCTCAGAGAAGAAATGCAAGAAATTTTCCCAGAAGTGACACTGTAAGTTCCTCACTATAGCACTACATCATGAGGTTTTAAAGCAACACTAGTTGTTCTAAAATCCTGAATTTTCCAGAGAAACAATGAGTATTTGAAATAATATCAGACTTCACTATCTAGGTGTTAGAAACAGTGAATTAATGACTTTAAAATTCTGAGGAAATACAGTGTCCAACCTAGAATTCTATAGCCAGCTAAACTCTGAACACATGTGTGACTGGAATAAATACATTTTCAGGCATGTAAGGTCTGTACACTGCTAGATGCATTTTTCTCTTCTTCCTGTGCACATTTCCCACCCTTGCTTGTAGCTGGGTATGGCTATATGTCGAAGCCCCGGCCAGAGGACTGTGAAGGCAGGGGATGTATATAACTTCACTTGCTTAAGACGAACTCTCTTTTCTTTGATTTCTGTTCTTGCGTCCTTGCCTTTGGCTGAAAGGATGACAACACTGGAACCACTTGTAGAAGATGGCAGAACCACCTTCAGCCTGAGACCCTGAATGACTACATAGAGCATAGGTCCCACCATCCTCTGATAAAGTCTATTTTATTTTACTTTGTTTTAATTTTATAATAAAGTGTATTTTACTTTTAAACTTGTTATTTTTTTAAGTCATTTTGGGGATCTGTTTGTTACAGCAGCTTAGCATTACCCTAACAGTGCATAAGGTTTTAAACAATCTCCTACCATGAGCCCTGTCTCGGGAAGCTTCTAGAAAAAGTCCTGCATCAAAATGAGAAAATGAAACAAGAAACAAGATAGGGATCTACAAGAGGGAAGTGAAAATTTCCAGACGTCGGTAAAGGAAAATTGTCAGACAGGAGCTGAGCAGCGACCTGGGAGCAGCCAGTATTGACTGGAGGTGGACAGATGCTTCCCGGGGGGTTCTGAGAGGAACAGTGAACCTGGTAGATGCCTCGGGTGCATGGAAAAGAAATCTATGCTTCTGCCGGGGGCTTTAGGTGAATTGATGTATGTGAAGAAAGCAAAGCAAATTTTAAAATGGGCTATTATTGCCCAGCTGGTGTGGCTCAGTGGTTGAGCATCAACCTATGAACCAGGAGGTCACGGTTCAATCCCTGGTCAGGGCACATGCCCAGGTTTTGTGCTCGATCCCCAGTGGGGTGCATGCAGGGGCAGCCAGTCGATTCTCTCTCATCATTGTTTCTCTATCTCTCTCCCTTCC
This sequence comes from Myotis davidii, assembly GCF_000327345.1. Taxonomy (NCBI): domain Eukaryota; kingdom Metazoa; phylum Chordata; class Mammalia; order Chiroptera; family Vespertilionidae; genus Myotis; species Myotis davidii. Next base: position 145,844 of record NW_006298962.1, on the reverse strand, counting down.
TCTCTGAAATCAATAAAAATATATTTTTTTAAAAGGAAAGAAAGGAGGGTACTCATAATACAATGTATAACTCAGCTATAAACATGACTGGTATAATGATCATAATGTACATATTGACTTAACACCAAAGATTTGATATGAACATTTAGGGGAGCTGTGAGATGGAATACGGGGGTGGGGGTGTCCAGGAGTTCACGCCTCCTTTGAGTAGAAGGAAGTCAGTACCCGCTTCCTGAAGCAGAGACGAAAACCAGAGCAAACTGTGGTGAAGGGGGAGGGGTCCGGGTGTGGGGGGTGCGGGGAGAAATGGGGGACATCTATAATACTGTGAACAATAAAAATATTTTAAAAAACAAACAAAAAACACCAGAACAACAACAAACAAGGAATGGCCTCAGATGCCATTTAGAACAAGGAGGTAAAAGCCAGAGCAGCCTGAGGAGCAGGCGGTGAGAAGCAGCGGCAGGAGTGGGGTCTTCAGGGGACTGGAGCCTGCAGCTGGGCCCCGGTGCGAGAGTGCACATTGTCACCAGTGGAAGAACCCAAAGGAAGTTCATGCGCGAGTGGGTGGTGAGCAGTGGAGATAGGAAGGTAAGGAAGCTAACGGTGGGGAGGAGATGGGGGAGGCAGTGCTGGGAGTGATGAGGCAGGTCTCAAGGTGGAAGTCCTTACCATCCAGGGCCCATTGCCTCGGGTTAGACCCCCAGCAGCTGGTACGGGCCTCAGAGTCCGGCCACAGAACCCGGCCTTGGACCTCCCTGAGGGATATTTATGCCCCGTGTTTGGATGCTGATGGGAGGGGTCGAGGGAGAGGAGCAAACCCACTGAGAGGGCCTTCGAGGCAGAGGGTGAGAGGGCCCAGGACTCCATGGGAGCGGTTAACCCTTGCAGCTCCTTGTGACAGAGGGTTACTCTATGGACCTGGCATGCTTCTCTCTTCCTGATGAACCGTGCGTGTCTGCGGCGTTAGGGGGAGAGGGCGCTCTCCTGCAGCCGTGCCCCGGCCCAGGGCTGCCACATTGCCGGCCAGCGTACCCGCTCCGTGAAGTGGCCCCAGGGAGGACGTGCCTGGTCTGAGGCGATCGGACGGGTGGGACAGGAGTCAGGGACCCACGGTTAGAGGTGGGTCTGGAGTCGCTGGGCGGGAGGGAGCGGCTGAAGCCTTAGGATGTGGGGCTCACAGTCGGGAAGGACAGAGCCAGCCCTAAAGGAGGGAGGGCTGGAGCAGAGGGAGCAGCGAATCCAAAAAGGATGCAATGGGACATGTTGGGGAGCAAAGGGGGACCGCCCCCAACTCTCCACCTCATCCAACCTGCACCCTTTCTTTCATCCGCCTCCCTCCTTCTGACCTGACCTCCAATAGCAAAGGTGGCGGAGACCTGCGCTGGTCAAGCCTGTCTCAGATAATGAAGGAAGACAGTTTGATGCGAGAACCAAAGACCAGAGGAGCCGTGGAACCAGCTCAGGCTGTCAGTTCGCCCCGCTGCGGCCCTGAGCCCGGGGCTGCTCCTTCCAGGGTAACCGCCCGCCAGCTTCCAGGGCCTCCACCTGCTTCTCCCGGGAACTCTGAGGGGTGAAGCCTGGTGGACACCAGGCGGCGTTCACGGAAGGGATAGTTCCGCTTAACTGTAGGCTCAGAACCTGGCTCGGATTTGGAAGTAAGAATGCTATTGGGCCCAGCCGCGTGGCTCAGCGATGGAGCATCGACCTATGAACCAGGAGGTCAGGGTTCGATTCCCGGTCAGGGCACATGCCCAGGTTGCAGGCTTGACCCCCAGCGGGGAGCGCACAGGAGGCAGCCAATCAATGATTCTCTCTCATCATTGATGTTTCTCTCTCTCCCTCTCCCTTCCTCTCTGAAATCAATAAAGATATATATATTTTTAAAAAGAATGCTATTGGAACTAGGATGTTCCAGTTAAAAACAAAACTTTGTGCAAAATGAGGCGAAGTGAGCTCCCTACGCCAGGCCTCGCTGGGAGACGCACCACCGCAGAGCCCTCCGTGAGGCCAGGCAGCACTGGCCTTTGCAGGAATGGCCACGAGAGCGAGCAGGTCACCGTGGCTTCTGGAAGAGGAGTTGCACCCAGGCTGGGACCTCTCAGACCCGCGGCCTGCCCACCCCCTCCTCACCAGCTCCTAGTCACTTACCCAGGAGTCCGAAGAGCAGACGCCATAGGCCGGGGACACCAGGAGGGACAGTTCCTCTCCCCATCTTGAGATGACTCAGCGGGCAAGTTTTTAGGGAGAAGCCTGGGAGGGAGGGAGGGTGAGCTGCAGAGGCCGCTGGAGGCACGGTACCCCCGGCCTCCAGGGGAAGTCTAGTCGCGGAACTCGCGGGCCAGTCAGGGCCAGGTGGGCCTCCGGGTGGGGCTGGGGAGCTCCACAAATGGTCCCAGTTTGTTCTCGTTTTCTTCTCTTTTCTCATGAGCACGTCCATCCAAGGAATTTATACCGGCCAGAGCCCCGGCCCTCCCTGCCCAGGGCGGGGCATCTCTGTGCCCAGCTCTGCCGTTTGTGCTGTTGGCACAGAGGTCCCCTGCCCCAAAGGCAGCCAAGGGGGCAGGCCCGGGAGGGCGAGGAGGGGATCCGTGCCGGGATGAAGGGACCCGCCCTTTGAACCAGAAATGATCTTAAGTCTGTTTGCTTTGAGTGTATGCCTCATTTCAAAGCAGGCGCCTGTAGAGAAGGAAAGAGGAAGAGGAAGAGGAAAGAGATGGATCTCAGAGGTCAGCAGGTGTTCATCCAGGGAAGCTGGCGCTCTGGGGCCTGAAGAAGCAGCCACACGGAGGCTCCTCCAGGTGCCGGTCCGGGCTCCTTCCTCTGCGCTCCGGGCTCTCACGTGGTCCCCCTGCGAGAGGGGGAGGCCCGGCGCAGCCGCGGGTCCGGCCTGGCTTTGGCGAGGCCTCAGAATGGGCCAGGGCCTAACCCATGACCGTCCCTATTTCCTGGCCTCCCAGCGAGCAGTGGCTGAACTTGACACCGCAGGTCAGATGTGCAAGGACAAAAATGTAACGACTTGCTCTCACTGATCTGACTTGGTTCCTGGGTGCGTCCCGCCAAAGGCAGGGAGGCAGTGGTGAGGGATGAGGCCGTGAATTGCGTGCCAGATGTTGGCTTTCATTTCACTTCCTTTTAAAAGGGTCTCTTGAGATCAACCAAAGGACTTGTATGCATGCAAATAAGCCTAACCTATGGACACAGACACCGGGGGTGAGGGCGTGAAGGGGGTTGGGGGGCGATGGGGGGGAAAGGACACATATGTAATACCTTAACCAATAAAGAAAAAAAGGTAGAGAAGGTTTCTGCCCTCATAAAGCTTACATTCTAATGGGGAGATAAATACAATAAACAAGGAAACGCATTAATAAATACAATAGTTTCCACCGATGGAAAACACTGCACGGAAAAGGAAACAAGGTCATGTGACATTAGCAGGTGGGAAGAAGGAACACACTCTAAGGCAGCGGTTCTCAACCTGTGGGTCGCGACCCCTTTGGCGGTCGAACGACCCTTTCACAGGGGTCGCCTAAGACCATCCTGCATATCAGATATTCACATTACGATTTATAACACAGTAGCAACATTACAGTGATGAAGCAACAATGAAAACACAAAGGACTTGTATGCATGCAAATAAGCCTAACCTATGGACACAGACACCGGGGGTGAGGGCGTGAAGGGGGTTGGGGGGCGATGGGGGGGAAAGGACACATATGTACTACCTTAACCAATAAAGAAAAAGGCAGAGAAG